>NW_011494962.1:1308609-1317774 GCF_000754665.1 Bison bison bison | reverse complement strand
AACTCTCACATCCATAGATGACCACTGGAAAAACCATAGCCTTAACTAGATGGACCTTTGTTGACAAAGTAATGTCTCTGGTTTTTAATATGCTGTCTAGGTTGGTCATAACTTTCCTTCCAAGGAGTAAGCGTTTTTTAATTTCATGGCTACAATCACCATCTGCAGTGATTTTGGAGCCCAGAAAAATAAAGTCAACTACTGTTTCCCCATCTATTTGCCAAGAAATTTGATATTAGTTTAGCTTAATCTTGCTGTCATTCCACTTTTTTTCTGTTTACTGATGTCATCATGAAATATTCCCCTCTCTGTTTTATTTTATGTATTTCACCTTAGGGCTGAATTTTAGTTTGTATTGCCTCTGTGGATACTTACTTTAAAAAATAAAATAAGAAATAAAAATTCTAATTATTGCTTTTCACTGAAGATTTACCACAATGTTTATAAATAAGTGTGTATCAGTTAATCTGTTAATATTAAAAATGATAAAATATAAAACTATACAGCTTTTTAAAAGATCAGAGCCACCATATTACTTAAACATATGGTACAATAATGTTTATAATTAAATTATAATATGGTTATTATATATGAAAATGCTATTTAATATGTTTCTGTTAAATAACATAATTTGGAACTGGGAAATTTCACATAGTAGGCAGAGATGTAGAACAACCAAGCAGAGTGATTAATATCTGTGGGCCTATTAATAATACCTATAGTTCATAGACATGCCTCAAAGCTACTCTTTTGCCTTTAGGAGAAAGCCCTATTGCCATATTGACTGAAGAATTTTTGGATTGCTTTTCTCATTTTTTTTTTTAATATAAGAAACTTAGTCCCTAAAATTTTACAGTTAGATCTTAGGGCAAATATATAATAATTTAAAGGCAGATCTATAGGTGTAAACACTAGAGGATCTAAAAAATGTGCTACCATTATTTTAAAAGGTGAAAAGCAACTTTGCACTTCTATTCATAGAAGGAATCCCAAACCTTGGAAAAATGCTTTTGAAAAGACTACAAATGGTGTAACTAATATAGAGGTCATTTCAATTGTTACTACTATGCATTTCTAAGAAAAAATGGTAAAGTATCAGAGCATGGGTGGCCCTTCAGGTGCACAGATCTATGTGTTTCATAAGAGAAAAAAGATTTAAAAAAAAACAAAATACAATCCTTTTTTTTTTTTTTGGTGTGCCTTTGCCTAAATAGCACTTACTTCTGGAGTTAAATAGGGCGCAGACATTCTCATTATATTTACACATGTAATGATTTTTAAACAATGCTATTTTAATTGTTGCTATAGCTAGTGGAACAGATCATTTTGACTTTGATGCTTTTAAAGGGCAACTTTTAAACCCATTCAAAATTTTAAGCTTTTCAATTATAGCTGTCAGTTTTTTGAAAGCCAATGTCTGTTTCTTCAGACAATTTAAAGAGAACGCAAGAAAGAAATGGAAATCTACCATTATTCAAATCAATCAATCCAATATTGTATACATTTACTATATTGTATCAATCAGGTTGGATATCCATAGGATACTTCTTAAACATATAGGTTCATATTTCTGTATAGTTTGATAGTTTTTATTTTTATCTATAAATTATGTCAAGTAATTTATTCTTAGAGTTTTTGGATTTAGTTATTGATTATTTCCTACCCTCATGAGAGTCTAAAGAGGCCTTGAGTTTTCAAGTTTATATTGCTGCTAAAGTTCATGTTTAATTTGAGCTATGAAATGATGATAAAATTTGACATTTTAGTTCTCTATGATCCTTGTCTGACAGACTGTGAAGTAAATGAGATATCGAAACCAGTGGAAAATTTCTGTGTGGGAATACTGAATGCTATTTGATCATTGGCTACCTTTTTCTGAGATCATGTCTCTGAAGCCAGTCGTACATAAAAACAAGGACCTCCTAGTCTCAAAGCAGAGGTGAAAGGCCAGCTGAGATAGCTCATCCTATCTGTGTTCTGACCAAGTTTGTCCTCCAATTGGTGCAATCTTAAGGCATAGACCCAGGTGTTATAAGGTAGTGTGGGTATGTAATCCATGCTTCTGCTGTCACACTGTTGAACAAAGATGGATACAGGAGAACTTGCTATAGATAAGCTACGTAAAATTTGGGAGGCCTCGGGATTGTTGCAGGAAATAATTTACCTTGGGATTCATGTTAACTAATATCTAATGTTAACTTTTATTCTACAGGTGAAGACAAGAATGAATCAAAATGAAAGTGGGTCAAAAATATTCATTATGCAGAATATAATCTTTATGTCTCCAGATGTTTTGGGAAATATTTAATTCATTTTTTGACGTTAAATTTTGTGTGTGTTGGGGGTGATTTCTCCATAGCTATTGCTGTTAGCTGCCTGGTTAGCTATAATGTTCAAATTCCCTCATCTTCAAATTCAATGCAATCTGAAAGTTTAAGTGGTTTGGTAGTATAATTCTTTTTCTATTAAAATAAACCAAGTTTTGTATTTATAAACTTGTTTTTAGTATATATGAAAGTGAAAGTGAAGTCACTCATGTGTCCGATTCTTTGCGACCCTGTGGACTGTAGCCCACCAGGCTCCTCCGTCCATGGGATTCTCCAGGCAAGAATACTGGAGTGGGTTGCCAATTCCTTCTCCAGGGGATGTTCCTGACCCAGGGATCAAACCCAGGTCTCCTGCATTGCAGGCAGATGCTTTAACCTCTGAGCTACCCGGGAAGCCTTTAGTATATATAGTACAAATATTAGATGGTGAAAACAGCTAAATGAAATATAGTTTGCATGGAAGACACTTTATGTATTAAAAGATTTACTCTATTAATTTGACATTGTATAAGAGAGAATATTTATTGAAAATTACATGATAGTGTATTTATTTATCCATTATATCATTATATAATGATTGTTCAAATCCAGATTTCTCAAATTACAAAGTAATTAAATAATGAAATATTAAGACACTTTAAAAATCCATGAATCAATCCTAACCTGTGAGGAACAAAGTTCTGGCTATGTTTACAGGTTGTAAAAATATTTTTCAAGAAAAATATGTTTGTTTGTTTGTTTGTTTTTTTGCTTTACTAGTACTTTCAATTTCCTCAGTAATTTATTTTGCATTAGTTGTCCACAACTTCATCTAAAACTTTTAAAAAATATTTGCGTATTGAGACTACGTGATTCACTGACATCAATTCTGTTTTCATTCATTTAAAATATTTTCATAAATCAGAAATTAATATACATTCATACTAAAACATGTGGAAAATAGAGGGGTATCTTTGACTCCACAGTCTTCACTCACTGTGTACTTTAAAGTCTACTATGTGAGGAAAAGATGTTGAGAGGCAAACAGGCTCTTACTTCATGAACATATATTTGGGAGGACATGTTTTGTTTTGTTTTGTTTTAGGAGCAACCTGTATCTACTCTGTTTTTAGATTCATTTTCCTCTATAGGCCATTACAGAGTATTGAGTAGAGTTCTTCTTGCCTGCAATGCAGGAGACCAGGGTTCAATCCCTGGGTTGGGAAGATTCTCTGGAGAAGGGAATGGCAATCCACTCAGTATTATTGTCTGGAGAATCCTATGGACAGAGAAGCCTGGCGGGCTACATTCCATGGGGTCACAAAGAGTCAGACACGAAATGAGCAACTAACATACACAATGTGTATATGTCAATGCTAATATCCCAGTTTATCGCTCCCCCCTTATCCTCCATTGTTGTTGTTGTTCAGTTGCTCAGTCAGGTCTGACTCTTTGCATCCCTGTGGACTGCAGCACACCAGGCCTCCTTGTCCTTCACCTTCTCCTGGAGCTTGCTCAAACTCATACCCATCAAGTCAGTGATGCCATTCAACCATCTAATCCTCTGTCATCCCTTTTCCTCCTGTCTTCAATCTCTCCCAGCGTCAGGGTCTTTTCTAATGAGCCAGTTCTTTGCATTAGGTTACCAAAGTATTGGAGCTTCGGCTTCAGCATCAGTTCTTCCAATGAATATTCAGGATTGATTTCCTTTAGGAGTGACTGGTTTGATCCCCTTGCAGTCCAAGGGAATCTCAAGAGTCTTCTCCAACATTGCAGTTCAAAAGCATCAGTTCTTCGATTCTCAGCCTTCTTTATATTCCAACTCTCACATCCATATCAGTTCAGTTCAGTCGCTCAGTCGTGTCTGGCTCTTTGCGACCCCATGGACTGCAGCACACCAGGCCTCCCTGTCCATCAAAACTCCTGGAGTTTACTCAAACTCATGCCCATTGAGTCGGTGATGCCATCCAACCATCTCATCCTCTGCTGTCCCCTTCTCCTCTCTCCTCCAATATTTCCCAGCATCAGGGTCTTTTCAAATGAGTCAGCCCTTTGCATCAGATGGCCAAAGTATTGGAGTTTTAGTTTTAACATCAGTCCTTCCAGTGAATATTCAAAACTGATTTCCTTTAGGATGGACTGGCTGGATCTCCTTGCAGTCCAAGGGACTCTCAAGAGCCTTCTCCAACACCAAGTTCAAAAGCATCAATTCTTTGGTGCTCAGCTTTCTTTATAGTCCAACTCTTACATCCATACATGACTACTGTAAAAACCATAGCCTTGACTAGACAGACTTTTGTTGGCAAAGTAATGTCTCTGCTTTTTAATATGCTGTCTAGGTTGGTCATAACTTTTCTTCCAACAAGTAAACATCTTTTAATTTCACATCCATATATGACTACTGAAAAACCATAGCTTTGACTATAGAGATGTTTTTTAGCAAGGTAATGTCTCTGCTTTTTAATTTGCTGTCTAGGTGGTAATCATAAATTTATTTTCTACATCCATTGACTTTATTTCTCTATTGTAAAAAGTCACATAGTTTCGAAAGAGAAAACAAAACTGTTTATTTACAAAATGACATAATTGTCTGCATAGAAAATTCCGAAGTATCTCCAAAATCCTCCTAAAACTAACCACTAAGTTAAACATGGTTTCAGATAGAATAGCATATCAAAATCAGTTATATTTCCATATACTAAAATTAAATTATTAGAATTTGTGATAAACAAAAAGTACCATTTGCAATAGTATCAAAAACGTTAAGTTGATAGTATAAATGTACCAAAGCATGTGCACCATTTGTATGCTGAAAATTATGAAATACTAATGAGAAAAGTTGAGAAAGACAAATTGATAAATAAACTATGTTCCTAAACTGGAAATCAAAATGTTATGATGATTTCTTATCTCTTTAAATTCCTCTATGAATTTAAGTCAATCAAAATCAGAAACACACTGCCTGGGTCTCTGTGACAATCTAGAGGGGTGTGATAGCGTGGAACATGGGAGAAAGGTTCTAGAGGGAGGGGATATATGTATACTTATGACTGATTCACATTGTTGTATGATGGAAATCAGCACAACAATGTAAAGCAATTTTCCTCCAATTAAAAAAAAGTTAAAAAACTGGAAACATAGTAAGATTTTATTTTGTAGAAATTTACACATTGATTTTAATTTTTCAAAATGCATTTTATTGTTTAGAATGATATACACTTACAGGAAAAAGTTTGAAAATTGTATAGAGTTCTGTATACTCTGTACTCATTTCCTCTTTAAAGCATTTTATATTAGTATTACACATTTTTTATAATAAACCAACAGTTATACATTTTTAGTAACTAAAATCCATAGTTTATTCCTCAATTTATTCCATAGTTTATCCTTCCTTAATTTTTTTAGCTTTGTCCTTTTTGTATTCCAGGATCCTATCCAGGTTACCATATGACATTTCGATGTCATGTCTCCTTAGGTTCCCCTTGGCTATTACAGACTTTCTGTATTCTCTTTGATGATGTTGATGGTCTTGAAAAGTACCAGGTAGATATATTTTAGAATATCCCTCTTTGGGAAATGTCTGACATTTTTCTCATGTGTGGATTGGGGTTGTAAGTTTGGGGGAGGACCACAGAGTGCAAATTTTATTACATCACATCAAGAGAACAAACTGTGAGCATGACTTATCACTGTCGATGTTACCTTTGCTCACTGATGTGGTGTTTGTCAGATTTTCCACTCTAAAGTTACTCTTATTTTCCCTTTCCATTTGACTGTATAATAATTTCTTTGGAAGGAAATCATTATGTGCAGTAAGTACTTAAGGAATAAGGAGTCCCATCACCTTTAGGCAATAGCATCTACATTATTTATTTAGAATTTTTCTGCACAGGAGATTTGTTTCATCTCCCTCATTTACTTAAGTATTCAATTATTTTAAACTACTGTGTACTCATGGATATTTAATTTGGGGGTTATAATTCAATACTATTTCTTATTTTGGTTTTGCTGCTTAAATTGTTCCAGCTTTGGCTATTGGTAATTTCTTTACCTAGTTCCTCAATCCTGTTGACATACCTCCACCATTTAAGTACTTCTCCATTTTCTAGAACTACAAAAATCTCTAGGCTCTTTTTATATATTTCCTACCCCTATCTTAGAATCAGCCATGTTTTTTTTCAAATAGCTGAGATTTTATGTACCATACCAGGTAATGGAATTATAGTAAAAACTGGCCACTAAGTAAACTTTTTTCTTTGCATAAAAAAGTCAAAAAATTTTTGAAAAAAAAAAAGCAGGAGAACTCACATTGCTTCATGACTTCCTATAAATTCACAGTAACCAAGATATTGGTGAAAGAAGGCAGATATTCAGATCAATGAAACAGGGTAGAAAGTTTAGAAATAGATTCATGCATAAATGGTCAATTGATTTTTGACAAAAGTGCCATGATAAGTTAACAGAAGAGTACAATTTTCACAAAAGTGGTGCTAAAGTATCTAGACTTCTCTTTGCAAAAATTTTTTTAAAAGAATTAAATTCATACTTTGCACTATATACAAAAATTAACCTGAAATGGAACATAAAAGTCAGTGTAAACTTAGAGCTTCTAGAAGACATAGGAGAGAAAATTTCAAGTTCAGATTAATTAAAGATTTCTTAATTAAAAACTTCTTAAATATAAAAATGTAAATTTAAAACATTAATTGCACTTGATCTAGTTACAAACTTCTGCTCGTCTAAACTTCTAAAAACAATGTTCAGAGAATACAAGGTATACTGGTATTGTATATATTTATAAAACACATGTCTGATAAAATATTAACATCCAAAATATATAAAGAAAGAGCTCTCAAAGTTCAATAATAAGAAAATGAGCAATCCAATAAAAACAGGCAAGATACTTTAATCAGTACTTTACCATAGGTGATCTGTGGTTAATAAAATCATATGAAATGTTGGTGCACATTATTTATTCATTAGAGATATACAAATATAAACACACTTTATTACACCACAACTTTATTAAAAATAGCTTTAAAGATCATCAGTATTAAATGTTGGCAGGACACAAGCAAACGGAATTGTCATACACTGATAATAGAATACAAAATGGTACAGTCACTTTGCAATATGGAAGCACATCCAGAAGTCTGGACTTGCCAGAGAGCACTCAAGCTGTTAGTTGTGGTGTAGGTCATAAACACAGATCTGATTCAAGATACTATTTATTTTCTTTCCAGTTAGCATCCTGTCTTTCTGCTAAAATGTAAGGAATCAAGCAAATGCACATACAATTGACACAGAATAATGTCTTCACTTATTCTTGGCATTAAATCCCAGGTAAAATATAAATGACAGTGACAACAGTTTGCAAGATTACTTACTAAATCTGTGTGAGTTGCAGAAATTGACTACACAGAACTTTGCATCCTAAGGTTCCTAAGAAGCACAGATACTTTCTCACTCTACCAAAATGTACATGACAGTGACAAGAGTTTGCAAGATTACTTACTAAATCTACGTGAGTTGCAGAAACTGACTACACAGAACTTTGCATCCTAAGGTTCCTAAGAAGCACAGATAGTTTCTCATTCTACCAACCTGTGCTCAAAACTGGTGTGATCTGGGATCTACATTTGAAAGAGGCAGAAGTGGAGGGTCCACAATGTATCTCCATCAAGCTAGAATATAGGTGCAGCCCATAAAAAAGCATTCTGAAATGAGAGATACACAGACTGGACTTCCAAGGGTCTGAGTTTTTATAAGGAAAAGTTGTTGTGTGTGTCCTTGGTTGATGTTTCACTAGGTAGCAAGACAAGCTATCTACTTCTCACAAATGAAGTGCATGAATCTGGAACAGCCAGAAGCAGACATCTTTGCTGCTTTAATATATGCACAGTTTCCTTCGTTTGATTCATTCCAATCACTTAAAATAAAAGCATATAAACAATGTAAAATAGACATTCACTAATGCAAACATAAGAAATATTGGTCTAAAGTTAAGGTTTTTTTTTTCTTTCCTTATAAGAAACTATCCCTTCCTAAAGCGTACTTTATGAGGATTATAACAATCAAGTTGAAAATCCTCCCTTTCTATATATACTCAATTTTCTGAACTTAAATTCTTTGTATGTGTGTGTCTGTAAGTACATGCAATGCCCATGTGTGTGCTCAGTCACTAAGTCATGTCTGATTCTTTACAATCCCATGGACTGTAGCCTCCCAGCCTCCTCTGTTCATGGGATTTCCCAGGCAACAATGTTGCAGTGGGTTGCCATTCTCCAGGAGATGCTCCTGACTCAAGGCTCAAACCTGTCTCATGCATTACCAGTGGATTCTTTACCACTGAGCCACCTGTGTATGTCCATATATGTATGTATATTTGTCTATATATTGAATGTGTGCCTTTTCTATATATTTTTTGAAACATAAGCTAGAATATGGAACTTATTAATTACTATCTATTCTAGAGACTTACAATTTGAGAAAAGCATTGATTTATCTTCCCATGTTCATTGATTTCTGGTTCCTTTACGAGATAATCCAATCCAATAGAAATAGGATAGTTGGCTTTGAATGAAGTTGGCTTTGAATAAAAAAAGATATATTCTATGAGAAAAATGTCTTTTTATAATTCTGAAATGAAATAATAATTTTTCAACATTTTTATTATTTTGAATAACAAAATGTATAAAGATCAACTTCATCCTGATTCTGTTCAAATGATAACAGAATCTTAGTTATATTTATTAAATCAGATCAGATCAGATCAGTTGCTCAGTTGTGTCCGACTATTTGCGACCCCATGAATCGCAGCACGCCAGGCCTCCCTGTCCATCACCAACTCCCGGAGTTC
>NW_011494962.1:1307721-1308309 GCF_000754665.1 Bison bison bison | reverse complement strand
TCTAGGTTGGTCATAACTTTCCTTTCAAGGAGTAAGCGTTTTTTAATTTCATGGCTGCAGTCACCATCTGCAGTGATTTTGGAGCCCAGAAAAATAAAGTCTGACACTGTTTCCACTGTTTCCCCATCTATTTCCCATGAAGTGATGGGACCAGATGCCATGGTCTTCGTTCAATGATCTTCGTTTTCTGAATGTTGAGCTTTAAGGCAACTTTTTCACTCTCCAATTTCACTTTCCTCAAGAGGCTTTTGAGTTCCTCTTCACTTTCTGCCATAAGGGAGGTGTCATCTGCATATCTGAGGTTATTGATATTTCTCCTGGCAATCTTGATTCCAGCTTGTGCTTCTTCCAGCCCAGCGTTTCTCATGATGTACTCTGCATATAAGTTAAATAAGCAGGGTGACAATATACAGCCTTGACATACTCCTTTTCCTATTTGGAACCAGTCTGTTGTTTCATGTCTAGTTCTAACTGTTGCTTCCTGACCTGCATACAGATTTCTCAAGAGGCAGATCAGGTGGTCTGGTATTCCCATCTCTTTCAGAATTTTCCACAGTTGACTATGATCCACACAGTCAAAGGCATATC
>NW_011494962.1:1296255-1306744 GCF_000754665.1 Bison bison bison | reverse complement strand
TCACAGTCAGCTCCTGGTCTTGTTTTTGTTGACTGTATAGAGCTTCTCCATCTTGGTTGCAAAGAATATAATCAATCTGATTTCAGTGTTGACCATCTGGTGATGTCCATGTATAGAGTCTTCTCTTGTGTTGTTGGAAGAGGGTGTTTGCTGTGACCAGTGCGTTCTCTTGGCAAAACTCTATTAGTCTTTGCCCTGCTTCATTCCGTATTCCAAGGCCAAATTTGCCTGTTACTCCAGGTGTTTCTTGACTTCCTACTTTTGCATTCCAGTCCCCTATAGTGAAATGGACATCTTTTTTGGGTGTTAGTTCTAAAAGGTCTTGTAGGTCTTCATAGAAGTGTTCAACTTCAGCTTCTTCAGCATTACTGGTTGGGGCATAGACTTGGATTACTGTGATATTGAATGGTTTGCCTTGGATATAAACAGAGATCATTCTGTCGTTTTTGAGATTGCATCCAAGTACTGCATTTCGGACTCTTTTGTTGACCATGATGGCTACTCCATTTCTTCTGAGGGATTCCTGCCTGCAGTAGCAGATACAATGGTCATCTGGGTAAAATTCACCCATTCCAGTCCATTTCAGTTCGCTGATTCCTAGAATGTCGACATTCACTCTTGCCATTTCTTGTTTGACCACTTCCAATTTGCCTTGATTCATGGACCTGACATTCCAGGTTCCTATGCAATATTGCTCTTTACAGCATCATAGTGGCATAAATGAGACATAAAATAACACACTCGTAGCTTACCTATCTTTTTTTTTAAGACTTTTTGAATGTGTATCATTTTTTAAAGCTTTTATTGACTGTGTTGCAATATTGCTTTTGTTTTATGCTTTGGATTTTTAGCCGAAAGTCATGTGGGCTCTTAGCTTCCTGACCAGGGATCATACCTATACCTCGTGTGTTGGAAGGCAAAGTCTTAACCGTTGGACCACTAGGGAAGTACTGTACCTATCTTATTTAATCTTCAGACTAAAGTATCTTAATTACTTTCAAAACTGATCCTTGTAGCTGAAGAACAAATTCTGAGCAAAATTGGTTTATATTTTGAGGTCCAGGTATTATAGATGTGAGGATTTACCAATGTCATTTAAATTTTTGTTTCACAATTACTGTGCTTATTTTTTGTGAAGTGAGCATCTTGAAGAAGTAGTCCTTATTCTAACAGATGAGATGTTTATACAAGTATGTGGAAATAACTTGACAAGTACAAATGTAACTGATGTTCATCTTGTAACTTAATTTTTACAACATGTATGTACATACATTGGGGCTTCCTTGGTGGCTCAGGGGTAAAGAAGGTAAAGAACCTGCTTGCTAATGAAGGAGATGAGGGTTTGATCCCTAGTCTGAGAAGATTCCCTGGAGAAGGAAATGGCCACCCATTCCAGTACTCTTGCCTGGGAAATCCCGTGGACAGAGGAGACTGGCAGGCTACAGTCCATGGGATCACAAAAGGGTCAGACATGACTGAGCAACTAAATGACAAGAACAACAACGATGCACATATACTATCTAATGTGATCCTCTTAAAATAGGTTGGAAAGAAAATATAACCAGTTTTATCACACACAAAGTAATGTGTGAAAGGGAGTGAAATAAAGGGTTCTTACTATAAATTCTGTGTTTCCCTATTCTGCTTTAATTTTCACCCTTAGTTTTTATTTTCTTGTTTCTTCTACCATAGAGAAGATGGCAAAAACTTAGTTCCTCTACCCAGAAAAGAACTACATATATATTCATAAAATTTGGTATTCAATTTCATGGTTCACATAGATGCTCTTATTTTTGACGACGATACCGTGCATGAAGGGTTAGGGCTTCATGACTCTAAAACTAATTCCTCTGTCCATGGAATTCTCAGTCAAGAATATTGGGGCAGGTTGCCATTCCCTTCTTCAGGGGATCTTTTTGATCCAGGGATCAAACCCAGATCTTCTGTACGGCAGGCAGATTCTTTACCATCCGAACCACCAGGGAACCCCTTGGAGTTAAAAAGTTAATTCAAACTCTACAAATGTCTTCTTTTTGGGTTCAGATTTGCTTTCTTTTCTTGAAAGTTTTCAAGTTCATATTTTTATAGCTATTTATGAGTTGTTAAAGCCAAGGATATGGGTAATTAACTAGTGTTTATTTATATTTGAGAGAATAATATTAAAAGATTCTCCTCAACCTGGAATGTAAGTATATAAATTTCTTGAAAGAATAATAGTAAATTATTTCTCTATTCAAATCAAAGATAATGATAAGTATCATAAAATATTTAGTTCAATTTTATTGGAAAGTAGCATGAGGCAAAATTCAGTGTCAGTTTGAATTAATTGATCTTCAATTTTAAATTCATATAGAGCTCTTTTTTTTCTCCTCAAACTCAGTGGTAATGTTGTATTTCTTGATTTTGTTGGAGGTAAAATGACATTTTCTTTTCAGAGAGGAGAAAGCTACATTCCATGAAATTATCAGTATGAAAATACATTATCTCCAATAAAATGACATATTTTAAGCATTTTTTTTCCTAATTGGTTCATGTTCATCTTTACATTTACTATACTGGAAAAATTCTATTTGTGGATTAATTAGATGAATTAAATAAAATTCTAATTTCATTTCTACTTATATTTTTGACTTTAACATGAGTACTGTCTGGATCTAAATCAATTTACAACTGTAAACTATGGACACTTAATGTTATCAAGCATTAAAATTTAGCCAAAAACACTTCCATGTTGGTTAAGTGGTTAAGAATCTGTCTGCCAATGCAGGGGGCACAACTTGGCTCCCCAGTCCAGGAAGATTCCACATGCCACAGAACAACTGAACCCGTGCACCACTACTACTAAGACCACACTTTAGAGCCAATGCTCCACAGCAAGAGAAATAACCTGAATGAGAAGCCCTCTCGCTGCACCTAGAGAAAGCCCAAGGTAGAAAGGAAGAGCAAGTTCTGCCAAAAAAAAAAAAAAAAGATTTAGCCAATAACAGATGGACGAATTAACACAGTGTGAAATGGAAAACAGAAATACGTTACCAGTTCTTCCTTATCTTCTAGCTTAAGAAGTGTGGAGTCCATTTCTTTGCAGATGTTTTTACTGTCTTCAAAGTTCTTCAATTCATCCGAAAAATAGTAACATTTCCGTGCACAACATGACTATTTACTTTTACATTCCTTTCCTTGAAAACAAGAGGTTTTATGTCCAGAGACCATTCAGTGTGTGTATTGAAAGGAATGCTCTGGAACTTAGCTTTAAGGAATCCTTTCTAGTCCTTGTAAAACCATTGATTTCATGAGATGGATGGACTTCATTTCTGAAGTTTCTGGCCTTAAGGAGATGACTTACATCCCTCCAAATATATGCATAGTATTATTAAAATTCTCTAGGAAATAAATCTTAGAAAATTGATGCCTTCCCTCACAACCTTTACAGAGAGGACTTCACAGGGGAAGACAACTTCTTTGAACTCTCTAGACTGAATAAAATCTATAGGTACAAACCTGATCTTAACTCAGCATTGATACATTAACCTAGTGCCTGATCTATATACCCATATGAGAGCATATAATAATGATTACATAATGTGCTATATATATATAGAATTTTTTGGTAGAAAAAATATTATTTTGAGAAATGATGATTAAAAAAATATATCATATATACAGAAGAATCTAACCTCTGGGAAAGAATAAGTTTTTTTCCCTCTGCCCAATTAAATAAAATGAAAGTTGGACTTCACAGTTGGCTGAGTCTAAAATAACATCCAAATTGAGCAGGTTATCAACTGACTGAGAGAAGCAGAGAAGATACTTGTTGGTCTCAGTCTTATATCTACCTACCTCTATTAAGTGGTTTCTCTTTGAAAGTCATGTTTTTAGACGCAGAATTTTCTTGTGTTCCATTGTCCAATGGAGGCTCTTGGTAATCCACCCTGGAAAACTTTTGCTGTACATTATTGAAGTGAAGTGAAGTGAAGTGAATTGAATGTCGCTCAGTTGTGACCAACCATTTGCAATCCCATGGACTATACAGTCCATGGAATTCTCCAGGCCAGAATACAGGAGTGGGTAGCCTTTCCCTTCTCCAGGGGATCTTCTCAACCCAGGGATCAAACCCAGATCTCCTGCATTGCAGGCGGATTCTTTGCCAGCTGAGCCACAAGGGAAGCCCAATAATATGGGAGTGGGTAGCCTATCCCTTCTCCAGGGGACCTTCCCAACCCAGGAATCAAAACAGGGTCTCCCGCATTGTGGGCAGATTTTTTACCAACTGAGCTCTTAGGGACATCAGTACATCATTAGCTCTAGGAAAACATAACATGGGGCAGATTAAAAGGCATAAATTAAATTTTAAGATGTCAGTTAATGTTCAGGAGTTTTATTCCTGTGCTTTTTAGGGAGATAAGACTATAAAGGAAGACACAAATTACATCATGAAAAAGCCTTTAGGGATGCTAAGGTAGTTGGATTTTTAAGGTAAAGCTTGTGATCTAAATGCCAACAATAAGTAATCTGAAAATAGCATTTTTGCAGAATTATTCACAACAGCCAAGATATGGAAACATCCTAGGTGTCCATTGACAGATGAATGGATAAAAAAGTTGTGGGATACACACACACACACACACACACACACACATGCACATACATTCAATGCAATATTCAGCCACAAGAAAGAAGGAAATTCTGCCATTTGCAACAATACAGATGAATTTTAAGGACATTATACTAAGTGAAATAAGTCAGACAAAGACAAGTATTGTATGCTGTCACTTATTTGTGGAATCTAAAAAACTGAACTCATAGAAACAGAGAGCAGAATAGTAGGTTCTAGGTTCTGGGGAGCAGAGAAGGAGGAGAAATGTTCAAAGGGTACATAATTTCAGTTATAAAATAAATACATGATGAGTATCTAATGTACAGGATTGTGACTGTAATTTAAAATATTGTATTCAATACTTGAATGTTGCTGAGAAGATCTTAAATAATATTCTCACCACAAGAAAGAAATGGTAACTATGTGGCTGGTGGTAATCCCTTTACAATATATGTGTATAAAATCAACACTGTATACCTTGAACTTACATGGTGTTATATGTCAATTATAGCTCAATAAAGTTGGAAAAAATAAAAAAAAGAAAAATGTTCCATTTAAAATAGATAAAAAATAATAAAATATCCAGAAATATATTTAACTAATAAGTGCAAAACATATACTTTAAAAACAAAATTGTTAAAAATCAAAGATTTAAATAAATGGATGGAAAGATATATCATATTTCCCTTATGTCACATGTGAAAATTAACAGAAAATGGATGAAAGCAAAAACATGAAGAAGTAAAAACAATGCTTTAGATAGGATAGGCGAAAGTTGTGATCCTGGATTAGGCAATGGTTTCTTTGATATGATACTGCTGCTGCTGCTGCTAAGTCGCATCAGTCATGTCCAACTCTTTGCGACCCCATGAATTGCAACACATTTTTAGCTTTCTAAAATCTAGAAAAATGGAATATAAATCTGTAGTTATATACCATTTATTGTTTGTGTTCCTTCATGAAGCCAAGTCTGACTCTTTGTGACCCAGTGGACTGCAGCAGGCAAAGCTTCCCTTTCACAATCTCCCTGAGTTTGCTCAAATTCACGTCCAGTGATGGGCTTCCCTGGTGGCTCAGATGGTAAAGAATCTGCTTGTGATGCAACAGACCTAGGTTCAATCCCTGGCTGAGGAAGATCCCCGGGAGAAAGAAATGGCAACCGGTTCCAGTATTCTTGCCTGGAAAATTCCATGGAGAGAGGAGCCTAGCGGGGCTATTGTCCATGGGGTCACAGAATCAGACATGACTGAAAAGACAGAGCATACCCACGACTACATGTCCATTGAGTCAGTGAGGTCATCCAGTCACATATTCCTCTGTGGCTCTCTTCTCCTCTTGCATTGAATCTTTTCCAGCATCAGGATCTTTTCCAATGAGTCAGCTCTTTACATCGGGTGGCCAAAGTATTGGAGCTTTGGTTTCAGCATCAGTCCTTCACATGAATACTCAGGGTTTATTTCCTTTAGGGTTGACTGGCTTGATCTCCTTGCTGTCCAAGGGACTCTCTCCAGGACCATAGCTGGAAAACATCAATTCTTTGGCTCTCAGCCTTTATGGTCCAACTCTGACATCCATACATGACTACTGGAAAAATCATAGCTTTGATTATATGGACCTTTGTTGGCAAAATGATGTCTCTGCTTTTTAATATGCTATCTAATTTTGTCATAGCTTTACTTCCAAGGAGCAAGCGCTTTTAAATTTCATGGCTGCAGTCATTGTAGACAGTGATTTTGGAGCCCAAGAAAATGAAATTTGACACAGTTTCCACTTTTTCTCTGTCTATTTACTATGAAGTGATGGAACTGGATGCCATGATCTCTGTTTTTTGATTGTTGAACTTTAAGCCATCTTTTTTACTCTCCTGTTTCACCTGCATCAAGAGGCTCTTTAGTTCCTCTTCACTTTCTGCCATTAAAGTGGTATCATCTGCTATCTGAGGTTGTTGATATCTCCTGCTGCAATCTTAATTCCATCTTGTGAGTCATCCAGCCAGCATTTCACGTGATGTACTCTGCATATAATTTAAATAAGCAGGGTGACAATATCCAGCCTTGAAGTATTCCTTTCCCAATTTTCAACCAACCTGCCATTCCGTTGTTCCACGTCCTATTCTACTGTTGCTTCTTGACCTGCATGCAGATTTCTCAGGAGGCAGCTAAATTGGTCTGGTATTCCCATCTCTTTAAGAATATTCCACAGGTGGTTGTGATCCACACAGTCAAAGGCTTTAGCAGAGTCGATGAGGCAAAAGTAGATTTTTTTCTGGAATTCCCTGGCTTTCTCTATGATTCAATAGATGTTGGCAATGTGATCATCTGCCTTCTCTGAATCCAGCCTGAATATCTGGAAATTCTCTTTCATTTAGTGCTGAAGCTTAGCTTCAAGGATTTTGAGCATAATCTTGATAGCATGTGAAATGAGGGCAATTGTAAGATAATTTTAATGTTATTCTGCATTGCCTTTCTCTGGGATTGGAATGAAAACTGCCCTTTTCCAGTCCTGTGGCCACTGCTGAGTTTTCCAGTTTGCTGGCATATTGAGTGCAGCACTTTAACAGCATCATTCTTTAGGATTTGGGATAGCTCAGCTGGAATTACACCACATCCATTAGCTTTGGTTTTAGTAAGGCTTCCTAAGGCCCACTTGACTTCACACTTCAGGATGTCTGGCTCTAGGTGAGTGACCACACCATTGTGGTTATCTGGGTCATTAAGAGCTTTTCTGTACAGGTATTCTGGGTATTCTTGCCACCTCTCCTTAATCTCTTCTGCTTCTGTTAGGTTCTTGCCATTTTTGTCCTCTCTTGTGTCTATCTTTGCATGAAGTATTCCCTTGGTATCTCCAGTTTTCTTGAAGATATCTCTAGTCTTCCCATTCTATTGTTTTCCTCTATTTCATTGTATTGTTCATTAAGAAGGCTTTCTCTCTCCTTGCTAATTTATGGAACTCTGCATTCAGTTGGAATTCCATAGTAAGCGCATATACCCTTTTAACATGATGGCTAGATGGATTCATTTTCAAGGAAGTTTTTTAAACGGAGGGAGATTGCCAAAATTACTAAATGACTCTATGTAAAGGAAACATTTTAAGGTCTTGTAAAGAAGAAACTCTTATTCTAGTTGAAAATTTGGATATGCAGAAAGGAAAGAAGAATTGAAGAAAAGAACTTATGTGGATATACCCAAATAGATATTGACAGGTAAAATAGTAATGATAAAGTATCAAATTGTGCATATATGTTTGTATTAGAATTCAAGGGAGCAAAAATGGCATGAGCAGTGAAAACAGTAGAGAGAAATTATGTCTTTTCATTGTTTCAGAAAAGTACAAAAATATAAACTTACTAGACTATTGAGTAAAGAATGCTGTAAAATGTAGGGCACTTACAGAACTGCTTCTGAGTAGCTTCAGGCATGTCAGACTCTGCACGACCCCATAGACAGCACTCCACGAGGTTCCCCTGTCCCTGGAATTCTCCAGGCAAGAACACTGGAGTGGGTTGCCATTTCCTTCTCCAGTGCATGAAAGTGAAAAGTGAAAGTGAAGTCGCTCAGTCGTGTCTGACTCAGTGATCCCATGGATTGCAGCCTACCAGGCTCCTCCATCCATGGGATTTTTCCAGGCAAGAGTACTGGAATGGGTCGCCATTGCCTTCTCGACTTATAGAACTAAGACATATTAAATTTATAAATTCTTATAAAAGAAAGTTAGAAATATTTATTGTGATAGCTAAAAAAGCAACATAATGTAGAATTCAAAGTAACAATATATTATACTTAAATTTTAACTATATGTACTTAAATAATATATATAAATAGAGCATATGGTAATCTTAAATTTATATTAAATATATATGGAATAGCTTTCCATTTGAGTTAAGAATGTTTACATTTTAAAATATTTTGTTTAACATAGCTATGTATGTAAAACAGTTATTTTAATAAGTGCTAACTTAAGAGCCATATTATTTTATCAAAAGCCATGAACAGGAAAGTAAAGAAGAAGAACACAAACTGCTTTAGTTAATGTACTCTCACAGTATAAAGCAAGAACCATGTTACAAAAGATGTAGCATGTTTAATAATTATATATTGAGTATCTAAGCTATTAGCAATTTAAAAATGTATATACTGAATAGCACAAGGTCAACACAGATTTGAAAACCATGCATAAATAATCATAAATGGAGATTTAAACAATTTATCACCACTACTTATCAAGCAAGCAGATATAGCAGTAGGCAATAGAAATATCTAAACTAGACAAGTAACCAGTACATATACGAACACACACACATACACTAACATGCTGCTGCTGCTAAGTCACTTCAGTCTTGTCCGACTCTGTGTGACCCCATAGACAGCAGCCCACCAGGCTCCATCCCTGGGATTCTCCAGGCAAGAACACTGGAGTGGGTTGCCATTTCCTTCTCCAATGCGTGAAAGTGAAAAGTAAAGTGAAGTCGCTCAGTCTTGTCCGACTCTTAGCGACCCCATGAACTGCCTACCAGGCTCCTCCATCCATGGGATTTTCTAGGCAAGAGTACTGAAGTGGGGTGCCATTGCCTTCTCTGTACACTAACATAGAATATTCTTATTTTTTAAGTTCAAATGAACATTTCCCCAAAATTCGCTATATATGCCTAAGTCCAATGGTGTCACAACATTAGCCTCCAGCCAAGTTTGGCAAATGGGCACTTGAAATGTGAATATTCAAATTTAATTTTTAATTAATTAGAAGAAATAAACATTTCAGATTGATTTCATAGTCACATCAGCCATATGTAATAGACATACAGAACATTTCCAGGTTAATGAAAAATTCTCTAACTAGTTTACCTAATTAGAAGTCAATAACCAAAATTTTGAAAATCTTTATCGGGTTTTATATTCAGTAATCTATTTCTAAATAACATATGAACCAAGGAAAAATCAAAGTCAAATTTCATAATTTTATATGAATTAAAAGAAAAATACAACAACAAGATTCTGTCTTGTGACATATTAATTGGGTTAAATGCACACATTATAAACAAAAAACAAAAGATAGAAGAAATCTGAGCATGCTTGACAAGAAACTTGAAATGAGAAAGCAATTTTGGTGAAATTAAAGTAGTTGACATAAAGACGAAGGAAGAAAATAGCAAATATGAAAAATCATGAAAAAGAAAAAAATTACAGTAGAGGGGAAAAAAAGGGTCAAAGCTATTTTCATTTGAAAGACAATAAACTTAATAAATGACATGTGGAGAATAGAGAACACATGAATCTTTTATATCTATATAAATATGGCAATCCAATGCTCCTGCTACTGCGAAGGCACATCAGTTGTGTCCGACTCTGTGCGACACCATAGACGGCAGCCTGCCAGGCTTTTCCATCCCTGGGATTCTCCAGGCAAGAACACTGGAGTGGGTTGTCGTTTCCTCTCCAGTACAAGAGCGTGAAAAGTGAAAGTGAAGTCCCTCAGTCGTGTCAGACTCTTACCAGCACCATAACTTCAGCCCAGGCCCCTCAATCCATGGGATTTTTCCAGGCAAGAGCACTGGAGTGAGTCGCCAGGGCCTTCTCTGTGACAATCCAATGAGATCAGATCAGATCAGTTACTCAGTCGTGTCGGACTCTTTGCGACCCCATGAATCGCAGCACGCCAGGCCTCCCTGTCCATCACCAACTCCCGGAGTTCACCCAGACTCATGTCCATCGAGTCGGTGATGCCATCCAGCCATGTTATCCTCTGTCGTCCCCTTCTCCTCTTGACCCTAATCCCTCCCAGCACCAGAGTCTTTTCCAACGAGTCAACTCTTCGCATGAGGTGGCCAAAGTACTGGAGTTTCAGCTTTAGCATCAGTTCTTCCAAAGAAATCCCAGGGCTGATGTCTTTCAGAATGGA
>NW_011494962.1:1295592-1296155 GCF_000754665.1 Bison bison bison | reverse complement strand
AGGATATCAAACTCTCATTCCACGATTTTTTTTCCAAACTAGTATAATAGCAGTTGTTGGAATATGTAAGCCAGTCTTTTGGACAATGACCACAATGACATTCTGAAGAAAGATTATGAATTACTATTCAAAAACAATTTGAATTTGGAAAATAAAAATTAACTTATATATATGCATAGACATAAACATATGTATATATTCACACACACACACACACACACACACACACACACACATATATATATATAATAACATATCTATGCATCCTCAAGGCTGGTACATATAAAACAAATCTCATTCACGCATTCATAGAGAGGGTCTGTCTTTAATATATGTCCCCATATAAAGAAAATACATAGAAATATCAATTCTTTACATGTCCTGAAAATCAAGAAATGAAACTTCTATTTTAGAATAGCAAAATTATTTGTCTCTTATCATATTATATCAGGAGGAAATTCCAGCCAATTGCCAACAATGGATATGGTGATCATATATTATTGCATAGGGAGAAGCACTCTCCTATAATCATTTATTTATGAATGCTTATTGCCTGATTTTAT
>NW_011494962.1:1294856-1295492 GCF_000754665.1 Bison bison bison | reverse complement strand
GCTTAGTGCTCACTTTGCAGCTGAACAAACTTAAAGCCTGGTAAATTCCTTACAACTTTAAGCAAGTTTTTCACGATAGAATGCTTTTTTGAAAAAGATATTATATATGTGACACATATATTATTGATTGAAACAGTGAAAAGCAATAAATTAGGGAGGAATAAAGAAGTTCATGAACAATAATATCCTTATTAAGTCAGATTTCATGGAAATATTTTAAAACCATCATAGTGCTTGTGTTCAAATTAAAATGTTCTGTTAACAAGAGAGATTCACCCAAATTTATGATAATTTTGAAATTTAATAATGGTTACAAACAGTTTTTAAAGATGAGGAGAGAGTAATGTTGACATATACAATAATTTCCTACACTAAATTACATTATTTGTTGACTTACATTTATTGATGAAAAGGGATAACAAATGGTCTTTATTTGAAATGGTTGAGGAGTTCTGAGAAAGCATTAAAAACTGAGGAAATGCTTCATATATTGGAAAGTGTTAATGACACATTAAACATAGAGAACAAAGTAATATGAAAAATAAAACAATAGGAAAGACTAAAAAATACTTATTTTACAAAAGTATTTGATAATTGATTTAATGGCTAATATCTGAACCCACAAAATGATAAACA
>NW_011494962.1:1289963-1294756 GCF_000754665.1 Bison bison bison | reverse complement strand
ATAGAAAGCTGAGCACTGAAGAATTGATGCTTTTGAACTGTGGTGATGGAGAAGACTCTTGAGAGTCACTTGGGCTGGGAGGATATCAAACCAGTCCATCCTGGGGAAAATCAGTCCTGAGTATTCATTGGAAGGACTGATGCTGCGGCTAAAACTTCAATACTTTGGCTACCTGATGGGAGGAACTGACTCCCTGGAAAAGACCCTGACACTGGGAAAGATTGAAGGCGGGAGGAGAAGGGGACAACAGAGGATGAGATGGTTGGATGGTGTCACCAAGTCGATGGACATGAGTTTGAGCAAGTTCTGGGAGTTGGTGATGGACAGGGAAGCCTGGCATAGTGCAGTCCATGGGGTTGCCGAGTCAGACATGACTGAGTGACTGAACTGAAACCTGACAAAACCATTATGGTTTTTACAGATGTTAAACAGACAATAAATCTGTATTATAAAAACTTTTTACAACCCATATGAATCAGAATGTCTAGAAAATGCAAATTACCAAATATAGTAAAACAACCATAAACCTGTATAAGCTTAACATGTGTTAAATATATTAGGTTCACTGTATAAACCTTCCTACAAAATATTCTAGGAGCCCTAATGGTATCAGTAGTGAATAATAACACTTAAAACTATGCCAGGTCTTTCACCATAAAACAGAGGCTTCCATAGAGCCTTGATAACAAAACCTGTCAAGTTATATAATATCAATGGACTCAGTCCAAACTCTTTGTGATAAGTGGATGAAGAAAATCATCTTAATCTAAATATGATATATGCAGTGATTTTTCAAAGGAAGACAATAGAAAGATTTTTGTGGTTTTAGTTCAGGAATGCATAATTGGTCAACATTTGAAGGAAAGAGATATTTCAAAAACATTAAAAATTTTCTCATTCCATTGAAAGAAAAATAGTAAAATGGTAACATGACTGATTGCATACAAAACCTATAAGAAAATTATGAATACTATGGAATTGCTTTCATGTTAGAAAGGTATATGAAAAAACCTTAAAAAACACGTATTTGAGCATGAAGTATTGAAATATTTTCCCCAAGTATAGGAAGGATACTTATAATACCTTTACTGTATCATCTGTTCAACATTGGAATAAATTCCAATTGGGTAAAAATAAGTCAAAAACAAGAAAAACCCCAAAAAATGAAAATAAAAACAAGAAAAAGTTATTGCACCTGGAGGGAAGAAATAAAACGTGATTATTCAGAGATGCACTATCTATTTACATAAACAATCCAGAGGAATATATATATGAAATGATAAAATTAATACATACAATCAGAGAAATCATTGGGCACGATTCTATTTGTAGCAGCATCAATTACTACAAATTTAAAAACAAAATTGCTATTTACAAAAGCATGGCTATGAAATGTCCATATTTGTGTGAAATTTCAATGTTGGAAACTATAAAATATTCTAGGGGGATTTTGCTGGTGGTCCAGTGGTTCGGATTACTTGCTTCCCGGTGCAGGGAGTGGGCGTTGGATCCCTGGTCATTGAATCAAGATACCACATGCTGAACAGTGTCACACAAATAAATAAATAAATAAAAATTGATCAATAAAATAGGGAGAATTTAAAGAAAACCTAATTGATTGGAAGGATAAAGCATGATATTGACTGGAAGAGTCAATATTGTAAGATGATTATCTTCAGAAATTATTTTAAAGATTAAATGCAGTCCCAAAGCAGTTACTTTTTAAAAACTTTATTGAGGTGTAATTTACAGAGCATAAAATTTATCCATTTAAAATATATAAATCCATGATTTTGAAATTATTCACAGTTTACGACCATCACTACTATCAAACTCTAGAAAACATTCATCACTAATCAATTTGCAGTCTTTTCCTATTCTGTCTCTTCACAACCCTTAGTAATCACTCATCTACTTTTGGTCTCTCTACTCCTATTTTTGATATTACATGGAAATGTGCTCACACAATATGCAATCTTTTAGAAGTTTGAATGCCATAAACACTTGAGCAGAAAAAGTGAGATACAAAAGTAACGATACCTATATTTTTGGATGTGTATATGATATTTCAGTGGGGTTTTCCAGGTGGCACTAGTGGTAAAGAGACTGCCTGCCAGTGCAGGAAATGGGGGTTTGATCCCTGGGTCAGGAAGGTCCTCCAGGGAATATGAAATGATAGCCCACTCCAGTAGTCTTTTTAAAAAAAAATTAATTTATTTTAATTTGAGGATAATTACTTTAAAATACTGTGGTATTTTTCTCATACATGGACATGAATCAGCCATGGGTGCACATGTGTTCCCCCATTCAGAACCCTGCTCTCACCTTCCTCTCTCCCCCATCCCTTGGGTTGTCCCAGAGCACCAGCTCTGAGTGTCCTGCTTCATGCATCCAACTTGCACTGGTCATCTCTTTTATATATGGGAATATACCCTTTCAATGCTATTCTCTCAAATCATCCCACCCTCGCCTTCTCCCACATACTCCAAAAGTCTATTCTTTACAACTGTGTCTCTTTTGTTGCCTTGCATATAGGATCGTTGTTACCTTCTTTCTAAAGTCCATATATATGCATTAATATAGTGTATTGATGGTTCTCTTTCTGATTTAGTTCCCTCTGTATAATAGGCTCCAGTTTCATCCACCTCATTAGAACTGATTCAAATGCTGGGAAAACCAGTCAACCATATGCAAAAGAATGAAACTAGAACACTTTCTAACACCATAAATAAAAATAAACTCAAAATGGATTAAAGATCTAAGTTTAACACCAGAGACTATTAAAAGTCTTAGAGGAAAACAGAGGCATAACATCCTCTGACATAAACCACAGCAAGATTCTCTATGACCCACCTTGCAGAGTAATTGAAATAAAACAAAAATACAAATGGGACCTAGGTAAACTTTAAAGCTTTTGCACAACGAAGGAAACTATAAGCCAGGTGGAAAGGCAGCCTTCAGGATGGAAGACAATAACAGCAAATGAAACAACTGACAAAGAACTAAGCTCCAAAATATACAAGCAGTTCATGCAGCTCAATACCAGAAAAATGAACAACCCAATCAAAAAGTGGGCCAAAGAAGTAAACAGACATTTCTCCAAAGAAGATATACAGAGGGCTAATAAAACACACGAAAAGACATGTAGGTTTCTCATATCACAACATCACTCATTACTAGAAAATGCAAATTAAAAACACAATGAGGTATTGTCTCTGCCGGTCAGAATGGCCACCATAAAAAGGTTGACAAATAGCTGGAGAGGGTATGGAGAAAAAGGAAACCCTCTTACACTGTTGATGGGAATGCAAACTGGTACAGCCACTATGGAGAACAGTGTGGAAATTCCTTAAAAATCTGGGAATAGAACCACTCCAGTATTCTTGACTGGAGAATTCCTTGGACAGAGAAGCCTGACAGCCTATAGTCCATGGGGTCTCAAAGAGTCAGACACAACTGAACGAATGAGCACACACAATTATATTTCAGCTCTTTTTTGAAAATCATTCATTATCAGAAAAAATAATATAATTCATTTTAAAATATATGCAATCAGAATATTATTTCCATTTCATAAAAGGTCAAGTTACCCAAGAGCATCCAAACTCATATTTTAATTCTCAGGCTTATGCTTGCAATGGTATGTATTTGGAAACTGACAGTCTTCTGCTTTTATACCCCATAAAGATTGTACAGCACAGTTATGTTCACCAGGTATATTGTCTGTTATCCTGTTATGGAAAAATGCAAAATTCTGTTACATTCTATGAAGACAACTCATGAAACAATAGCATTTTCCATGCAACTGTAATACAAGATATTTTGAAAATGGGTAATGAAGTCTTTAATAACATTTCAGTAAGCTCTTGTTACTAGGAAATCAGGCTACAGAGTAGCCTGGTTTTCAACATTGGTATCAACATTTTATTAACTTTCAATATCCTCCTTCAGCTTTCTGTAATTCGACTAAAACAAATGTATTCGTGTTATTTTAAAAATATTTCTTTTTTTCCTCCTCTATAAAGCATTCTTTTTATAAACGTACTGTAGTTTGCAAGTTGAACCATTTAGCCACTTCCAAGGACGACCATGGCCTTCACGAGAGACTTGAATCCACGATATAATTGATAGGGTCATCAGAAATTTCTAGGCCAAAATAAAGAATTTTCACTTAAATAGTCATTATGAAATGTTTTTGTTAATTTTTAAAATGCAAGTCAAAGGATATGTTCTTTCATAGCATCTTTCATTCTTTGAACAAATTGAGCATGTTAGATTTTAATCTAACATTAAAAAACGTAGGAGTTGAAAGTTCGAAGTTTTAATAGTGCCATAAATATTAACCAATATCTGTACTTTTGATTCAAAATTAACTCAACATTTATACTTATCAGTTTCACTGTGTTCTAATGTTAATAAGGAAAATTCCTTTTTTTTTTTGACAGCCATTTAATAAAGGGAATATTTACAAAGACATGAATTAGTTGTAGGGATCCCACAAAAGAACACACTTTGCATAACAACTTGGGGAGACTTACAGCTGTGAACTGCATCTAACATTAAGCCTAAGGGATAAGAAGGTGGAGTAATTGAATATGTGCAATGAGGAAAATTCTGACTCATATAATTTCATTTTTCCTCATGTCAAAACTAACATAGCAAGGCTTTAAATAAGTCTTTAGATTCCATGACATTCATTTTTCTGGATATTGTGACAATATCAATGGATTTCTCTACTATTATATGTTTCTCAGAATTTCAGTTTTAGAGGGAAATTAAGGAAATGAAATTGA
>NW_011494962.1:1288772-1289863 GCF_000754665.1 Bison bison bison | reverse complement strand
GGATCATTGGCTATCTTTTGCTGATATTATGTCTCTGAAACCAGTCATACATACCAACATGGACCCCCTACTCTAAAAGCAGAGGTGAAAGGCCAGTTGAGAGAGCTCGTCCAGGCTGTGTTTCTGACCAAGCTTGTCCTCCAGTTGGTGAAATCTCAAGGCACAGACATAGGTGTGATCAGTCAGTGTGGGCATGTAATCCATGCTTCTGCTGTCACACTGTTGAACAAATACTGATAGATACAGGAGAACTTGCTATGGATGAGCGATGTAGAATTTGGGAGGTTCTGACTGTTGCAGGAAATAATTTACCTTGGGGTACATGTTAATTACTATCTAATGTTCACAGTACCCACTCCAGTGTTCTTGCGTGGAGACTCCCAGGGATCTGGAGCCTGGTGGGCTGCCATCTATGGGGTCGCACAGAGTGGGACACGACTGAAGCGACTTAGCAGCAGCAGAAGCAATGTTCATGTTATTCTACAGGTGAAGACAAGAATGAATCAAAATGAAAGTGGGTCAAAAATATTTATTGTGCAGAACATAATCTTTTTGTCTCCAGTTTTGGGAAATATTTAATACATTTTTTTGATGTTAAATTTTGTGGGGTTTTCTCCACAGCTATTGGTGTTACCTGCCTCATTAGCAATAAATTTTCCAATGTTCAAATTCCCTCATCTTCAAATTCGATGCAATCTGAAAGTTTAAATGGCTTGGCACTATGACTCTTTTTCTATCAAAAGAAATCCATTTTTGTCTTTATACACTATCTTTTTAGTGAATATAGGACAAGTATTTGATGGTGAATAAAGCCAAATGAAATATAGTTTGCCTATTATAAGATTTACTCTATAATTTGGCATTGTATGAGGGAGGAGATTTGTTGAAGATTAAATGGTACCATATATATCCATTTTATCATTATTTAATGATTGTTCGAATCCAGATTTCTCAAATTACAAAGTAACTAAATGGCGAAATATTAAGACAATTTAAAAAGCCAAGAATCAATCCTAACCTACTCACTTTCTGCCATAAGGGTGGTGTCATCTGCATATCTGAGGTTATTGATATTTCTCTCGGCACTCTTG
>NW_011494962.1:1287274-1288672 GCF_000754665.1 Bison bison bison | reverse complement strand
CTCCAGAAAGCAGGAATAGAAGGAACATACCTCAACATAATAAAAGCTATATATGACAAACCCACAGCAAACATTATCCTCAATGGTGAAAAATTGAAAGCATTTCCTATTGCCTGCTTTTATAAATTATGTTCTATCCCCAAATCTATTCTTATTTTCACTAGCCTAAGATAGAGACAAAAATGAATTGTATTCATATCAGAACTTTGAAAATCATTATGTACCTTTCTGGAGCCTTGTTGTGAGAGAGGAATAATTCTGTTCCTGTATTACAGTAGCTACAAAATTAATCATTAAAAAGTTAATATTGCTTTAAATGAATCATAATGATTTTAGTGTATGAGCTTGAGAATTCAGTTTATTGTTTAGAATTAGAGTAATCTGAAATAAAACTGATTTAGCAAGAAAAATTAATTAGGTAATGAAGACTTGATGGAAAAAATATTTCAAAAACCTAACGGAACAAACTTCACCACGTCTTACAGTATTTGCTTTAACTAATCTCAAGAATTAATTTGTATTTCTCAGAAAGATCTTTAAATCTCCTAAAGCATGGTTTTGAGTTATGAAATCAGAATATACATATACATGCTCTCTGTAATTCTCCTGTGTTGTATATTTCTGACCAATTAGATATAACATACTGCATTTATTCTAAATGCATGTATTTTAATGATAGGCACATTCTATAATATTATGAAATGTTTAGCAGCACTGACCATCGGTAAAGTGATAAGTTCTCTTACAGTTTTTCAAAAACGTACTTACAGGGAGTAACAATGATCACTGTCACCACAGTGGACATCAAGACAAGGCAGATGATTCCCAGGATCCCAGCAATGAACTTCTCTGGAGGTGACGGTGAACCTGCAGGGACAGAAAAGGAAACTGAGAAAGGAGTGATGGGGACAGTTGTTTAGAGTTTACATACACAAGAACCCACACGAACACAGAGTTATGGATATAAACTTGGACCCCAACTCATTTTGACCACTGTAGTCTTTCTCTCAGAATATACCATTGTGTTTTCAGCAAATATAAGACTACATGAGTTGCTGATCAAAGACTTCAAATTATAGTAATGCCAGAATAAAAGTAGTCCTCCGATTTCACATCAGAATCCCATATCCAGCTTTAAGTTCTGTTCCTCAAAGTCAAAAATACATGAGCTTATCCCCTACTCTTCCTCCACACCTCTGCACCCCACTGCACATCCTAGAACAGTTACATGTGTGTCTAGTAAGTGTTTACCTTTGGAGCGGTAATTCTTGTCGTTCCCATGAAGATTCTGAGAAGCATTTTGAAGATTTAATTCTACATATGTTAATTCCTGCTCAGTCATTGAAATGGAACTTTTAGAAACCTTAGGTTTTCTTTTCAGCCTCTTTGAGTTCTTGT
>NW_011494962.1:1282908-1287174 GCF_000754665.1 Bison bison bison | reverse complement strand
CCATGGACACAGGAGCCTGACAGGCTGAAGTTAATAAAGGTTGCAAAGAGTCAGACACGAACGACTAAGCACGAACACGGGATTCCATGTACATGATTCAAAAGCAATCAAAGAGATTCTATAATATCTAAAGGCAGGATAGAGAGTAAATAAGGAGGTGAGATGTGATAAGATATTACAGAGGGGTGGGGCTGCTGGGAAGTTGAAACTTCTATTCCGTGATCTGATGTGCAATTACATAATTCTATAGGCAAAATCATATGTTTATTTTCCTTGATTTATGATAAAATTAGATAGCACAGTGTATTTTAGAATTTAATAGCATTTGTAGAAGCATGGTTTTCTATGAAAAGCAAGAACCAGAAATTACCACACATGCAAGAATTATATAAAAATGTAAATAAAGTATCATAAAGTTATATTCCATTGTTTAATGGAATACTAGCAGACCTTAAAATAAACAAGCTACAAATATGTACAAAAGCACAAGTGAATCCTAACAAATATAATGTTGACTAAATGAAGCCTTTAGCAAAGTGTTGGAAACATTTAATATCTTACCATTTCCTCTTCATTGTCTATATAAAGCAGAGTAGAATTCTTAGTAGCACAGGATATCAAACTTTCATTCCATGATTTTTCTTCCAAACTAGCATAATAGCAGTTGTTGGAATATGTAAGCCAGTCTTTTGGACAATGACCACAATGACATTCTGAAGAAAGATTATGAATTACTATTCAAAAACAATTTGAATTTGAAAAATAAAAATTAACTTACACATATGCACAGATATAAACATTTATGCATACAGACACATATATAAAATAACATATCTATGCATCCTCAAGGCTGGTACATATAAAACAAATCTCATTCATACATTCATAGAGAGGGTCTGTCTCTCATATCCCAATTTATGTCCCCATATCAAGCAAACACATAGAAATATCTATTATTTACATGTCTTAAAAATCAAGAAATGAAACTTCTATTTTAGAATAGCAAAATTATTTGTCTCTTATCATATTATAACAGGAGGAAATTACAGCCAATTGCCAACAATGGATATGGTGATCATATATTATTGCATAGGGAGAAGCACTCTCCTATAATCATTTATTTATGAATGCTTATTGCCTGATTTTATAAATTATGTTCTATCCCCAAATCTATTCTTATTTTCACTAGCCTAAGAGAGAGACAAAATACAAACATTTATTTATATTAGAAGTTTGAAATCATTATGTACCGTTCGGGAGCTTTGTTACCATAGAGGACTTATTCTGTTCTGATATTTGGGTACCTAGAAAAAAATGGAAGTAATCTTTTTAAAATTTTTACATTGATATAAATAAATCATAATAATTTTAGTTTTTAGTTTAAACATGGTGTTTGTAGGATTTAGGATGATCTGGAAAATATTGCTTTAAGAATAATTAATAAGGTAATGAAGACTGGTGGGTGTATATTTCAAAAATCTTCAAGAAAAGATTCTACCACCTCTTACAATACTTGGTTCAAGCAGTCTCAAGAATTAATTTGTTTTTCTCAATAAGGTGTTTCAGTTTCTTAAAGTATATCTTTGAGTTATAAAATCAGAAAATATCTGTGTATATTTTTATTTTTCCCTACAATCATTCTGTAATTTATACTTTGCTCAACTCAGAATAACCATTCAATATTTAGGCTAAATGCACACATTAAAATAAGAGTTCTATTCCATAGTAATATAAAATTTTAGAGGCACTGACGATCATTAAAATGAAAGGTTCAATCATAATCTTTCAAAACTTGACTTACGTGGAATAGAAGTTATCACTCTCACTATAGTATACATCAAGACAAAACAGACGATTCTCAGGCTCACAACAATGAGCTTCTCTTGAGTGGACGGTGAATCTGCAGGGAGAGAAAAGGAAACACTGAGAAAGGAGTGATGGAGACAGTTATTTTAGAAGAACAAAAGATCCCACATCCGTGAGAATTCAAAGACATCAACTTGGACCCCAAAATATTTACCATTGCAATCCTCCTCTCAGAATATACCATTCCTTTTTCAGTGAATATAAGGCCTCATGAGTTGTAGATCAAAGACTACAAATTACAGCAATGCCTGGGTAGGTAGTCCTAGAGGAGGCATGGCAACCTTCTCCAGCATTCATGCCTGGAGAATCCCCATGGACAGAGGAGCCTGGCGGGCCACAGTCTATGGGGTAGCAAAGAGTTGGACACAACTGAGCGACTAAGCACAGCACAGCACATATGTCATATTAGAATATTGTATTTCAAACTCCAGCTCTAAGTCTCATTAATAAAAACATGTAAGCGGGTAAATGCTTTACACTTGCAGTGGTGGTTCCTGTCATTCCACTGACATAATGAAAGGCAATTTGAAAGTTTAATCCCATGTAGGTTTTCTCCTGCTCAGCTGCTAAAATTGATCTTCTCAGGATCTTACCTCTCATTTGCTGTCTCCTGGTGTCCTTAACCAGACTCGGTTCTGAGTAGCTTTCCTTTTGGTTCTTCATCTCTGTGGCTGTTTAATGTCAAGGATGTTGCTCTATGGAAACTTCACATAAGTAGTTAATAAATGGTGTATAAAATCACAAGAAACCTTGAAAGGTTAAACTGGGTGATGTGTGAGATCAGTTAACAGCACTTATTTAGCAACTGAGCAAATCCAAGTTTGGTTCTCATTTCAGTAAACCTTTAGACAACTGTTTCATGATAGAGTAAGTAGTTTTAAAAATAGTATTTGGTGTTTAATAACCAAGAGTGTGGGAATGGGCGGGAGGTGAGAGGCAAACTGAAAGGAGGGGACATATGTACACCTATGATTAATTTATGCTGATGTATGACAGAAATCAAACCAATACTGTAAACCAGTCATCAATCAGTTAAAAACAAGTAAATATTTAAAAAAATATTCTGTTTGACATAATGTTACTTGTTTATTGGAACAATGAAAATTAGCAGATTACTGAAAAAGTTCATGAATAGTAATATCCTGATGAATTGAAAGTCAAAATTCACAGAAACCCTTTAAAATTGTTATAATATCTTTGTTCAAATTAAAGTGCATATTGGAAAAACATGCACCTATTATATAGGTAAGTTTAAAATCCATTAAAAGTTAAAGACAGCTTTCTATGACGAGGGAATAACAGTATTGGCATATATGGTACACTCTGCATTAAGCTACTTTAATTGGAACATTCATTAATGAAAAGGGAATGAGATGCTATCAAATAATTGTTCTATTTTGAGTGATTGTGGAGCTCTAAGAAATCATTAAAAAATTAAAGAAATATTTTACATGTTAAAAATGGTACATGACATATTAAATTCTCCAAAAGTTTTTATCATATAAAGACAAAACAATGTTAAAATGACATTAAATACTTATTTTACATGCATAATTGACAATTGACAATGGCTAAGATATGAAATCACAAAATGATAAGGAAAAGCATACATCATTTATGGAAGAACAATGTTGGTATAAACTTCCAGGAAGATCCTGAGGCTGTTAAGTAAATGAGGGAAGCTTTAGTTGTATCAGCAATTATAAGAAATCAATAATGTGGCTTAATAATTCAGTCAATGGATTCTGTAGTCAGTGCAATCTACAATTAACTCTGGCCTTGAAATTTACAATGTGTGACCTTTAAAAATTATTTAGTATTTAGCAAATGAGTTTACTAATCTAAAATGAGAATAAAGATATGTATGATATAAAGCAAGTAAAAAACCTAATATTAAATTTGACTTTTATTTTATTTCCTATTTTAATGCAATTGCCATTGTATTATTCATATCAGGCAATGTAATTTATTAGACAGAAATCTCTGTGTTAGTGTGATTTATCTTTCTTCAATATTGCGATCAAGTTTTTTTTTTTTTTTTCATAAAGCAGTGATCATATACAATTGAGGTAATCCAGCATTTTACTGGAGGTACCATATTCTGATTTTTACTTTAACTAGATCAGTGAAGAATTATATTGGCCATTCACAATTCTATGAATCCATTTTAACATTCTATATTTAAGGGCTGAGTTAAATATTTAATACTGTATCTAATTATACGTCTATTGATGACAAAATACAATGTTAACTGTCCCTTGTCCTGATGCTACTGATACTCCGTCTTAAATTGCAATGATTAACAAAATCACTTACACATGTATGTATTCACTTGAATAACGTCTGCAGGCAAGAATTTGAACATTTTAAGAAATCTTCCCAAATACTTCATATTTTATT
>NW_011494962.1:1281955-1282808 GCF_000754665.1 Bison bison bison | reverse complement strand
TCAAAAAAGCAAGAGACCAAAAGATGGTTCTGTACATCTGTCTCTTTTGCTGTCTCGCATACAGGGTTATTGTTACCATCTTTCTAATTTCCATATATATGCGTTAGTATACTGTATTGGTGTTTTTCTTTCTGGCTTACTTCACCCTGTATAATAGGCTCCAGTTTCATTTATCTCATTAGAACTGATTCAAATGTATTCTTTTTAATGGCTAAGTAATATTCCATTGTGTATATGTACCACAGCTTTCTTACCCATTCATCTGCTGATGGACCTCTAGGTTGCTTCCATGTCCTGGCTATTATAAATGGGATTCAAACATATATAATATCATATATGAAGCAAGTCGCCAGTCCAGGTTCAATACATGATACTGGATGCTTGAGGCTGGTGCAGAGACGACCTAGAGGAATGGTACAGGGAGGGAGGAGGGAGGGGGGTTCAGGATGGGGAACACGTGTATACCTATGGTGGATTCATGTTGATGTATGGCAAAACCAATACAATATTGTAAAGTAATTAACCTCCAATTAAAATAAATAAATTTATATTAAAAAAAGCAAGAGGCCTCCAGAAAAGCATTTACTTCTGCTTTATTGACATGCCAAAGCCTTTGGCTGTGTGGATCACAACAAACTGTGGAAAATTCAGAAAGACATGGGAATACCAGACCACACACCTGCCTCCTGAGAAATCTATATGCACGTCAGGAAGCTGCATTTAGAACTGGACATGGAAAAACAGACTGGTTTCAAATCAGCAAAGGAGTATGTCAGGCTGTATATTGTCACCCTGCTTATTTAACTTATATGCAGGGTACATCATGAGAAACGCTGGGCTGGATGAAGCACAA
>NW_011494962.1:1281310-1281855 GCF_000754665.1 Bison bison bison | reverse complement strand
AGGAAATCATAATTCCATTGACAGTTTGTATTTAAGGATACTTGTCCCTAATTCAGAAGAGTTACTACATATTAAACTTTTTTCAGTTCAGTTCAGTCGCTCAGTCATGTCTGACTATTTGTGACCCCGTGAATCGCAGCACATCAGGCCTCCCTGTCCATCACCAACTCCCGGAGTTCACTGAGACTCAAAGTCCATCGAGTCAGTGATGCTATCCAGCCATCTCATCCTGTGTTGTCCCCTTCTCCTCCGGCCCCCAATCCCTCCCAGCATCAGAGTCTTTTCCAATGAGTCAACTCTTCCATGAGGTGGCCAAAGTACTGGAGTTTCAGCTTTAGCATTCCTTCCAAAGAAATCCCAGGGCTGATCTCCTTCAGAAGGGACTGGTTGGACCTCCTTGCAGTCCAAGGGACTCTCAAGAGTCTTCTCCAACACCACAGTTCAAAAGCATCAATTCTTCGGTGCTCAGCTTTCTTCACAGTTCAACTATCACATCCATACATGACCACAGGGAAAAGCCATAGCCTTGACTAGATGGACCTTTG
>NW_011494962.1:1280648-1281210 GCF_000754665.1 Bison bison bison | reverse complement strand
TAGACCCAAATCAAAAAATAGGGACCAAAGAACTAAGTAGACATTTCTCCAAAGAAGACATACAGATGGCTAACAAACACATGAAAAGATGCTCAACATCACTCATTATCAGAGAAATGCAAATCAAAACCACTATGAGGTACCATTTCATGCCAGTCAGAATGGCTGCAATCCAAAAGTCTACAAGTAATAAATGCTGGAGAGGGTGTGGAGAAAAGGGAACCCTCTTACACTGTTGGTGGGAATGCAAACTAGTACAGCCACTATGGAGAACAGTGTGGAGATTCCTTAAAAAACTGGAAATAGAACTGCCTTATCATCCAGCAAACCCACTGCTGGGCATACACACTAAGGAAACCAGAAGGGAAAGAGACACGTGTACCCCAATGTTCATTGCAGCACTATTTATAATAGCCAGGACAGGGAAGCAACCTAGATGTCCATCAGCAGAAGAATGGATAGGAAAGCCATGGTACATATACACAATGGAGTATTACTCAGCCATTAAAAAGAATACATTTGAATCAGTTCTAATGAAGTGGATGAAACTGGAGCCTATTAT
>NW_011494962.1:1277752-1280548 GCF_000754665.1 Bison bison bison | reverse complement strand
ACCTAATGCAAAGAACTGACTCATTTGAAAAGACCCTGATGCTGGGAAAGATTGAAGGTGGGAGAAGAAGGGGATGACAGAGGATGAGACGGTTGGATGGCATCACTGACTCAATGGACATGAGTTTGAATAAACTCTGAGAGTTTGTGATGGACAGGGAGGCCTGGCATGCTGCAGTCCATGAGATCACAAAGAGTCAAACACAAGTGAGCAACTGAACTGACGCACTAGAAGATCTAAAAATTGTGCTATGCTTAGTTCCTCAGTTGTGTTCCAACTCTTTGCAACCCCAAGGCTTCCCTGGTGGGTAAGAGGTTAAAGCACAAAGACTGTAGCCTGCCAGCCTCCTCTGTCCATGAGGATTTTCCATGCAAGAATACTGGAGTGGGTTGCCATGACCTCCTCCAGGGGATCAAACCCAGGTCTCCCGTATTGCAGGTAGATTCTTTACCATCTGAACCACCAGCCGAAGAATACTGCAGTAGGTACACTACCCCTTCTTCACATTGTCTTCCTGACCCAGGAACCCAACTGGGATCTTCTGCATTGCTGGTGGATTCTTTACCTGCTTAGCAGCTGAGCTATCAGGAAAGCCCCCCCAAAATGCACTACCTTTATTTAAAAGGAGAAAAACACTTTTGCATAGGGATTTGGAGAAGAAGGAATCCCAAGCCATTTAAAAGTGCTTTGGAAAAGACTACAAATGGTGTAGTTGACAGAGAAGTAATTTCAATCGTTCAGTTCAGTTCAGTTGCTCAGTTGTGTCCAATTTTTTGCGACCCAGTGAATCGCAGCACTCTAGGCCTCCCTGTTCAATTGTTATTTCTATGCATTTTGAAGAAAAATTATAAAGCACTGGAGCACTGTTTGCCCTTTAGGTGCACAGATCTATGTAGTTCATAAGAGGAAAAAAAAAAAAAAACAAGAAGAGCCAAAATCCAATCCTTTTTTGTTGTTGTTGTTTCTGTCTCAGATCAGATCAGTCTCTCAGTCCTGTCCAACTCTTTGTGACCCTATGAATTGCGGCACGCCAGGCCTCCCTGTCCACCACCAACTCCCGCAGTTCACTGAGACTCACGTCCATCGAGACACTGATGCCATCCAGCCATCTCATTCTCTGTCGTCCCCTTCTCCTCCTGACCCCAATCCCTCCCAGCATCAGAGTCTTTTCCAATGAGTCAACTCTTCGCATGAGGTGGCCAAAGTACTGGAGTTTCAGCTTTAGCATCATTCCTTCCAAAGAAATCCCAGGGCTGATCTCCTTCAGAATGGGACTGGCTTGATCTCCTTGCTGTCCAAGGGACTCTCTCCATCACCATACCTGGAAAACATAAATTCTTTGGATCTCAGCCTTTATGGTCCAACTCTTACACCCATACATGACTACTGGAGAAACCATAGCTTTGATTATATGGACCTTTGTTGGCAAAATTATGTTTCTGCTTTTTAATATGCTATCCAATTTTGTCATATCTTTACTTCCAAGGAGCAAGCGCTTTTAAATTTCATGGCTACAGTCATTGCAGACAGTTATTTTGGAGCCCAAGAAAATGAAATTTGACACAGTTTCCACTTTTTTTCCGTCTATTTGTTATGAAGAGATGGGACTGGATGCCATGATCTGTGTTTTTTGATTGTTGAATTTTAAGCCATCTTTTTCATTCTCCTGTTTCACCTGCATCAAGAACCTCTTTAGTTCCTCTTCACCTTCTCCCATTAAAGTGGTATCATCTGCTATCTGAGGTTGTTGATATCTCTCCCTGCAGTCTTAATTCCAGTTTGTGAGTCATGCAGCCCAGCATCTCATATGATGTACTATGCATATGAGTGAAATAAACAGGGTGACAATATACAGCTTTGATGTACTCCTTTCCCAATTTGGAACCAACTTGCCATTCCATTGTTCCATGTCCTGTTCTACTGTTGCTTCTTGACCTGCATGCAGATTTCTCAGGAGGCAGCTAAATTGGTCTGGTATTCCCATCTCTTTAAGAATATTCCACAGGTGGTTGTGATCCACACAGTCAAAGGCTTTAGCGGAGTCGATGAGGCAAAAGTAGATTTTTTTCTGGACTTCCCTGGCTTTCTCTATGATTCAATGGATGTTGGCAATTTGATTATTTGCCTTCTCTGAATCCAGCCTGAATATCTGGAGATTCTCTTTTGTGTAGTGCTGAAGCTTAGCTTCAAGGATTTTGAGCATAATCTTGATAGCATGTGAAATGAGTGCAATTGTAGCATAATTTGAATGTTATTCAGCGTTGCCTGTCTTGGGATTGGAATGACAACTGCCCTTTTCCCATCCTGTGGCCACTGCTGAGTTTTCCAGTTTGCTGGCATACTGAGTGCAGCACTTTAACAACTTCATTCTTTAGGATTTAGAATAGCTCAGCTGGCATTACACCACATCCACTAGCTGTTTTTAGTAAAGCTTCCTAAGGCCCATTTGACTACACACTTCAGGATGTCTGGCTCTAGGTGAGTGACCACACCATTCTGGTTATATGGGTCATTAAGAGCTTTTCTGTATAGGTATTCTGGGTATTTTTCCACCTCTCCTTAATCTCTTCTGCTTCTGTTAGGTTCTTGCCATTTTTGTCCTCTCTTGTGCCTATCTTTGCATGAAATATTCCCTTGGTATCTCCAATTTTCTTGAAGATATGTCTAGTCTTTCCCATTCTATTGTTTTTCTCTATTTCATTGTATTGTTCACTTAAGAAGACTTTCTCTCTCCTTGCTAATCTATGGAACTCTGCATTCAGTTGGGTATATCTTTTCCTGCTCCTCTGCCTTTCA
>NW_011494962.1:1276513-1277652 GCF_000754665.1 Bison bison bison | reverse complement strand
ACCTGCCTCCTGAGAAATCTATATGCAGGTCAAGAAGCTGCATTTAGAACTGGACATGGAAAAACAGACTGGTTTCAAATCATGAAAGAAATATGTCAAGCTGTATATTGTCACCCTACTTATTTAACTTACATGCAGAGTACATCATGAGAAACACTGGTCTGGATGAAGCACAAGCTGGAATCAAGATTGCTGGGAGAAATATCAAAACCTCAGATATGCAGATGACACCACCCTTATGGCAGAAAGTGAAGAGGAACTAAAAAGCCTCTTTTGGAAAGTGAAAGAGGAGAGTGAAAAAGTTGGCTTAAAGCTCAACATTCAGAAAACTAAGGTCATGGAATCTGGTCCCATCACTTCATGGCAAACAGATGGGGAAACAATGGAAACAGTGACAGGCTCTTTTTGGGGGGCCTCCAAAAACTGCAGATGGTGACTGCAGCCATGAAATTAAAGTCGCTTGCTCCTTTGAAGGAAAGTTATGACCAACCTAGACAGCATATTAAAAAGCAGAGACATTACTTTGCCAACAAAGGTCCATCTAGTCAAAGGTATGGTTTTTCCAGGAGTCCTGTATGGATGTGAGATTTGGACTATAAAGAAAGCTGAGAGCCGAAGAATTGATGCTTTTGAACTGTGCTATTGGAGAAGACTCTTGAGAGTCCCCTGGACACCAAGGAGATCCAATCAGTCCATCCTAAAGGAAACCAGTCCTGAATATCCACTGGTAAGTCTGATGCTGAAGCTGAAGCTCCAATATTTTGGCCACCTGATATGAAGAACTGACTCATTTGAAAAGACCCTGATACTGGGAAAGATTGAAGGCAGGAGGAGAAGGGGATGACAGTGGATGAGACGGATGGATGTCATCACTGACTCAATGGACATGAGTTTGAGTAAATCTGGGAGTTTGTGATGGACAGGGAGGCCTGGCGTGCTGCAGTCCATGAGATCACAAATCGTTTGATCTACGAAATCTTCATAAAATTTGGCATTTTAGTTCTCTATGATTCTTGTCTGAAGGATGTGAAGTAAATGAAATACTGAAACCAGTGGAAACTTTCTGTGTGGGAATATTGAATGCTATTGGATCATTGGCTATCTTTTGCTGATATTATGTCTCTGAAACCAGTCATACA
>NW_011494962.1:1273101-1276413 GCF_000754665.1 Bison bison bison | reverse complement strand
TAAAAGACCATTACTCCTTGAAAGGAAAGTTATGACTAACCTAGATAGCATATTCAAAAGCAGAGACATAACTTTGCCAACAAAGGTCCATCTAGTCAAGGCTATGGTTTTTCCAGTGGTCATGTATGGATGTGAGAGTTGGACTGTGAAGAAAGCTGACTGCCGAAGAATTGATGCTTTTGATCTGTGATGTTGGCGAAGACTCTTGAGAGTCCCATGGATTTCAAGGAGATCCAACCAGTCCATTCTAAAGGAGATCAGTCCTGGGTGTTCTTTGGAAGGAATATGCTAAAGCTGAAATTCCAATACTTTGACCACCTCACACGAAGAGTTGACTCATTGGAAAAGACTCTGATGCTGGGAAGGATTAGGGGCAGGAGGAGAAGGGGATGACAGAGGATGAGATGGCTGGATGGCATCACCGACTCGATGGACATGAGTTTGAGTGAACTCCAGAGTTGGTGATGGACAGTGAGGCCTGGTGTGCTTCGATTCATGGGGTCGCCAAGAGTCAGACACGACTGAGCGACTGAACTGAACTGAACTGATGAGGAAGAAAGTTCTGGCAATGTTTACAGGTCATAAAAATATTTTTCAGAAAAAAGATGTGTTTTTATTTCTTTATTTACTGCTACTTTAAATTTTCTCGGTAATTTATTTTGTATTAGTCATCTATAAACTCATCTAAAATTTATAAAATATTTCTCTGTGAGACTCCGACATCAATTCTGTATTCATTTATTTAAAATATTTTCATAGGTCAGGAATTCATATACATTCATAGTATTACATGTGAAAAATAGAGGAGTATCACTGACTCCACAGTCTCACTGAATATTGAGTGTGCACTTTGAAGTCTCCTATGTGATGAAAAGGCATTGAGAGGCAAACAGGCCCTTACTTCATGAACATATATGTGGAAAGACGTGTTTTGTTTTGTTTTAGGAGCAAAAGCAAATATTTAAGAAACACACAAATGAATAAGTAAGACACACATTTTTTTTCTTTAAAACATTTTTTATTGGATTCTAGCTGATTTATAATGTGTGATAGTTTCAGGTGTACAGCAGAGTGATTCAGTTATACACATATCTGTATCTACTCTGCTTTTAGATTCTTTTACTATATAGGCCATTACAGAGTATTGAGTAGAGTTCCCTGTGCTACACAGCAGGTTCTCTTTTATATACAGCAATATGTAGATGTCAATGCTAATCTCCCAGTGTATCCTTAACCCCATGGACTGAAGCACACCAGGCAACCCTGTCCATCTCCATCTCCCAAAGCTTGCTTAAACTCATGTCCATTGAGTCAGTGATGCCATCCAACCATCTCATCCTCTGTCGTCCTCTTCTCCTGCCTTCAATCTTTCCCAGCATCGGGGTCTTTTCAAATGAGTCAGTTCTTTGCGTCAGGTGGCCAAAATATTAGAGCTTCAGCTTCAGCATCAGTCCTTCCAATGAATATTAAGACTTGATTTTCTTTAGGACTGAATGGTTTGATCTCCTTGTAGTCCAAGGGAATCTTGGGAGTCTTACCCAGCACCACTGTTCAAAAGCATAAATTCTTCAATGCTCAGCCTTCTTTATGGTCCAATTCTCACATCCATACATGACTACTGGAAAAGCCATAGCTTTAACTATAGGGACCTTTGTTGGCAATGTAATATCTCTGCTTTTTAATTTGCTGTCTAGGTGGTAACCATAAATTTACTACATCTGTTGACTCTACTTCTCTATCATAAAATGTCATATAGATTGGAAAGAGAAATAAAACTGTTTATTTGTGAAATGACATAATTGTCTGCACCAATTCCAAAGTATCTCCAAAATCCTCCTAAAACTAATCAGTAAGTAGAGTCCCTGGACTGCAAGCATATCCAACCAGTCAATCCTAAAGGAAATCAATCCTGAGTATTCATTGGAAGGACTGAGGCTGAACCTGAAAGTCCAATACTTTGGCCACTTGATGCAAAGCACTGACTCATTGGAAAAGACCCTGATGCTGGGAAAGATTGAAGGCAGGTGGAGAAGGGGACGACAGAAGATGAGATGGTTGGATAGCATCACTGACTTGATGGACATGAGTTTGAGTGTTTCATGAGTTGGTGATGGACAGGGAAGCCTGGTGTGCTGCAGTCCATGGGGTCGCAGAGAGTCGGACACAACTGAGCGACTGAACTGAACCGAACCGAAATATGGTTTCAGATAGGACAGAATATTAAAATCAATTATGCTGCTGCTGCTGGTGCTTCAAACGTGTCCAACTCTGTGTGACCCCATAGACGGCAGCCCAACAGGCTCCCCTGTCCCTGGGATTCTCCAGGCTAGAATACTGGAGTAGGTTGCCATTTCCTTCTCCAATGCATGAAAGTGAGACGTGAAAGTGAAGTCACTCAGTCGTGTCCAACTCTTAGCGACCCCATGGACTGCAGCCTACCAGGCTCCTCCATCCATGGGATTTTCCAGGCAAGAGTACTGGAGTAGGGTGCCATTGCCTTCTCCCAAAATCGGTTATATTTCTATATAAATTGTTAGAAATTGAGAAAAACAAAAAGTATCATTTATAATGGACTTCCTTGGTGGCCTGGATGGTAAAGCGTCTGCCTACAATGTGGGGGACCCAGGTTCAATCCCTGGGTTGGGAAGATCTCCTGGAGAAGGAAATGACAACCCATTCCAGTATTCTTGCCTGGAAAATCTCATGGATGGAAGAACCTGGTAGGCTACAATTCATGGCGTCAAAAGCTTTAAGTTGATAGTATAAATACCAAATATTGGCACCGTTTGTATGCTGAATTATAAAATACTAGTGAGAAAGGTTGAAAAAGACAAATTGATAAATAAACTATCGTCTTAAACTGGAAGTCTAAACATTATGATGATTCCTTTTCTCCCTTAATTGCTCTATAAAGTTAAGTCAGTCATAATCAGAAACACACAGCCTGGTTCTCTGTGACAACCTACAGGAGCTGCATGGAGTGGGAGAAAGATTCATGTGAGAGGGGACATATGTATACTTATGGCAGACTCACATTGTTGTATAACAGAATTCAGCACAACATTGTAAAGCAATTTGCCTCCAATTAAAAAAAAAAGGTTAAAAAATAAGAAACATATTAAGCTTTTATTTTGTAGAAAGTTGCATATTAATTTTAATTTTTTTAAATGAATTTTGTCTTTTTTGTTTTTTTTCTCCCTAGTATTTATTTATTTATTTTAATTTAATTTTATTTTAAACTTTACATAATTGTACTAGTTTTGCCAAATATCAAAATGAATCCACCACAGGTATACATGTGTTCCCCATCCT
>NW_011494962.1:1272386-1273001 GCF_000754665.1 Bison bison bison | reverse complement strand
GTATATTGTCACCCTTATTTAACTTCTATGCAGAGCACATCATGCGAAATGCCAGGCTGGATGAAGCACAGCTGGAATGAAGATTGCTGGGAGAAATAGCAATAACCTCAGATATATAGATGACACCACCTTATGGCAGAAAGCAAAGAACTAAAGAGCCTCTTGATGAAAATGAAATAGGAGAGTAAAAAACGGGCTTAAAACTTCACATTCAGGAAATGAGGATCATGGTATCCAGTCCCATCAGTTTATGGCAAAAACATGGGGAAACAATGGAAACAGTGAGACACCTTATTTTTTTGGACTCCAAATTACAGATTTGACTGCAGCCAGGAAATTGAAAGACGCTTGTTCCTTGGAAGGAAAGCTATGACCAAACTAGACAGCGTACTAAAATCAGAGACACTACTTTAAGGTCTGTCTAGTCAAAGCTTGGTTTTTCAGTAGTCATGTATGGATGTGAGAGTTGGACCATATAGAAGCTGAGCACTGAAGAATTGATGCTTTTGAACTGTGGTGATGGAGGACTCTTGAGAGTCCCTTGGACTGGGAGGAGATCAAACCAGTCCATCCTGGGGAAAATCAGTCCGGAATATTCATTGGAAGGACTGATGC
>NW_011494962.1:1271693-1272286 GCF_000754665.1 Bison bison bison | reverse complement strand
AGAGTACAATTTTCAAAAAATGGTGCTGAAATAACTAGACATCTTTTTGCAAAACATTTTTAAAAAGAAATTAATCCATACTTTGCTCTATATACAAAATTAATGCAATGAAATAGAGATATCAATATATACATCCAAATACATAAAGAGAGAACTATCAGAGCTCAATAATAAGAAAATGAACAACCCAATAAAAATAGGCAAGATATTTAATCAGTCTTTACCATAGGAGATCATATGAAAGGATGGTGCACATCATTTACTGGTTCAGTTCAGTTCAGTCATTCAGTGGTGTCCGACTTTTTGCGACCCCATAAATTCAAGCATGCCAGGCCTCCCTGTCCATGACCAACTCCTGCAGTTTACTCAAACTCATGTCCATCATGTCGGTGATGCCATCCAGCCATCTCGTCCTCTGTCATCCCCTTCTCCTCCTGCCCCCAATCCCTTCCGGCATCAGAGTCTTTTCCAATGAGTCAACTCTTCATATGAGGTGGCCAAGGTATTGGAGTTTCAGCTTTAGCATCAGTCCTTCCAATGAACACCCAGGACTGATCTCCTTTAGAATGGACTGGTTGGATCTCCTTGCAGTC
>NW_011494962.1:1269077-1271593 GCF_000754665.1 Bison bison bison | reverse complement strand
CTGCCTACAATGTGGGAGACCCAGGTTCAATCCCTGGGTTTGGAAGATCTCCTGGAGAAGGAAATGGCAACCCATTCCAGTATTCTTGCCTGGAAAATCTCATGGATGGAGGAACCTGGTAGGCTACAATTCATGGGGTCAAAAGCTTTAAGTTGATAGTATAAATGTACCAAATATTTGCACCATTTGTAAGATGAATTATAAAATACTAGTGAGAAAGGTTGAAAAAGACAAATTGATAAATAAACTATAGTCTTAAACTGGAAGTCTAAACATTATGATGATTCCTTTTCTCCCTTAATTGCTCTATACAGTTAAGTCAGTCATAATCAGAAACACACAGTCTGGTTCTCTGTGACAACCTACAGGAGCTGGATGGAGTGGAAGAAAGTTTCATGTGGGAGGGGATATATGTATACTTACGGCAGACTCACATTGTTGTATAATAGAATTCAGCACAACATTGTAAAGCAATTTTCCTCCAAAAAAAAAAAGGTTAAAAAATAAGAAACATATTAAGCTTTTATTTTGTAGAAAGTTGCATATTAATTTTAATTTTTTAAAATGAATTTTGTTTTTTAGAACAATATACATTTACAGAAAAGGTTTGAAGATAGTATAGAATTCCATATATTCTGAAATCAGTTCCTCTTTAATTCATTTTATATTATATTGCACTTTTGTTGTAATTAATAAACCAACATCAGTGTATTTTTAGTAACTAAAATCCATAGTTTATTCATGCTTCTGTAACTACTTTTACCTATGTCCTTTTTCTATTCCAGAATCCCATCCAGGTTACCACATGACATTTAGATGTCATGTCTCTTTAGGCTTCCCTTGGCTATTACAGACTTTCCTTGTGTTTGATGATCTTGATAGTTTTGAAAACTGCTACGTAGGTATATTTTAGAATACCCTTCATTGAGATATGTCTGACATTTTTCTCATGAGGAGATTGGAGTTGTAAATTTGGGGAGGACGACAGAGTGCAAATTTTATTACATCATATCAAGGGAACAAACTGTGAACATGACCTCACTGTTGATGTTACCTTTGCTCACTGAGGTGGTGTTTGTCAGGTTTTCCACTCAAAGGTTACTCTTATTTTCCTCTTCCATATGAGTCTGTAATAATTTCTTTGGAAGGAAATCATTATGTGCAGTAAGTACTTAAGGAGTAAAGAGTCCCATCCCTTTTAGGCAAGAGCATCTACATTATTCATTTAGAATTTTTCTGCACAGGAGATTGTTTCATCTCCCTCATTTGCTAAAGTATTCAATCATTTTATGCTACTGTGGACTCATGGGTATTTTATATTGGGGTTATAATTAATACTATTTCTTTTCTGTGACTTTTGCTGCTTAAACTGTTCCAGCTTTGGCCATTGGTAATTCCTTTACCTAGCTGACATACCTCTACAGTTTTAAGCACTTCTCCATTTTCTAGAACTATAAAAATCTCCAGGCTCTTCTTATGTATTTCCTACCCCTATTTTAGAATCAGCCATTTTTTTCAAGTAGCTAAGATTTTATTTACTAGTAATGGAATTATAATAAAAAATGGCCACTAAGTAAGTTTTTTCTTCTTTGCAAAAAAAGTTAAAACAATTTTGAAAAAGACAATGAAGAAGAACTCACATCACTTCACAACTTCCTATAAATTCACAATAATCAAGTTATTGGTGAAAGAAGGCAGATATTCAGATCAATGAAATAGGATAGAGTTTAGAAATAGATACAAGTATAAGTGGTGAATTGATTTTTGACAAAAGTGCCATGATAATTGAACAGAAGAGTACAATTTTCAAAAAATGGTGCTGAAATAACTAGACATCTTTTTGCAAAACATTTTTAAAAAGAATTCAATCCATACTTTGCACTATATACAAAATTAATGCAATGAAATATAGATATCAATGTAAACAGAGCTTCTAGAAGAAGGCATAGGAGAAAATTTTTCAAGTTCAGGTTAATTAAGATTTCTTAATTAAAAACTTCTTAAATATAAAAACATATGTTTAAAAATTATTTATTTCACTTCTTCAAGTTAAACTTCTGCTCATCTAAACTTCTAAAAAGAATGTTAAGGGAATACAAGGTATACTGGAAGGCAGTATTTATGAAACACATGTCTGAAAAAATATTAACATCCAAAACATATAAAGAGAGAACTCTCAGCTCAATAATAAGAAAATGAACAACCCAATAAAAATAGGCAAAATATTTAATCAATCTTTACCATAGGAGATCATATAAAAGGATGGTGCACATCATTTATTGGTTCAGTTCAGTCAGTCATTCAGTGGTGTCTGACTCTTTGCGATCCCATGAATTGCAGCACACCAGGCCTCCCTGACCATCACCAACTTCTGCAGTTTACTCAAACTCATGTCCATCAAGTCGGTGATACCATCCAGCCATCTCATGCTCTGTCATCCCCTTCTTCTCCTGCCCCCAATCCCTCCCAGCATCAGAGTCTTTTCCAATGAGTCAACTGTTGGCATGAGGTGGCCA
>NW_011494962.1:1267202-1268977 GCF_000754665.1 Bison bison bison | reverse complement strand
CTGTTTCCCCATCTATTCCCCATGAAGTGATGGGACCAAATGCCATGATCTTCGTTTTATGAATGTTGAGCTTTAAGCCAACTTTTTCACTCTCCTCTTTCACTTTCATCAAGAGGCTTTTGAGTTCCTCTTCACTTTCTGCCATAAGGGTGGTATCATCTGAATATCTGAGGTTATCGATATTTCTCCCACAATATTCATTAGAGATATACAAATTTACCTTTATTATACCACACCTTTATTAAAAGTAGTTTTTAATTTTTTCAAAATAAAGTTAGTAGGACACTAGCAAATGGAATTCTCATACACTGCTAATAGAATGCAAAATGGTACAGCCACTTTGCAACATGGAATCATACCCAGAAGTCTGGACTTGCCAGACAGCATTCAAGCTATTAGTTGTGGTATAGGTCACAAACACACATCTATTTATTTTATTTCTCTTACTATACTGTCTTTCTCATAAAAAGTAAGAAATCAAACAAATGCATATACAATTCATACAGAATAATGACTTCAATTACTCTTGGCATTAAATCCCAGGTAAAATGTACATGGCAGTGACAACAGTTTGCAAGATTACTTACTAAATCTGTGTAAGTTGAAGAAATTGGCTACACAGTCCTAAGGTTCATGAGAAGCACTGATACTTTCTCACTCTGCCAACCTGTGCTCATAACTGGTGTGATCTGGGATTTATGTTTGAAAGAGGCAGAAGTGGAGGGTCCACAATGTATCTCTATCAAGCTAAAATATAGGTGCAGCCCATAACAAAGCATTCTGAAATGAGAGATACACAGACTGGACTTCCAAGGGTCTGAGTTTTTATAAAGAAATGTTGTTGCATGTGTCTTTGGTTGTTGTTTCATTAGGTAGCAAGACAAGCTACCTACTTCTCACAAATGAAGCCCATGAATCTGGAACAGTCAGAAGCAGACTTCTTTGTTGCTTTAATATATGCACAGTTTCCTTCGTTTGACTCGTTCCAATCACTTAAAATGAAATAAAGCATATAAATAATGTAAAATAGACATTCACTAATGCAAACATAAGAAATATTGGTTCAAAGTTAAGGTATATATATTTTTTCTTTCCTTACAAGAAACTATCCCTTGGTGCCCTAGCCTTTCCTAAAGCATACTTTATAAGGATTATAGCAACAAGTTGAAAAGCCTCCCTCTCTATATATACTCATTTTCTGAACTTAAATTCTTTGTATGTGTGTGTCTGTATGTACATGCAATGCTCATGTGTGTGCTAGTCGCTAAGTTATGTCCTCTTCTTTACAACCCCATGGACAGTAGCCTGCCAGCCTCCTCTGTTCATGGGATTTCCCAGGCAAGAATATTGCAGTGCATTGCCATTCTCCAGGGGATCTTCCTGATCCAGGGATCAAACCTGTGTCTCCTGCATTACCAATGGATTCTTTACCACTGAGCCACCTGTATATGCCCATATACGTAGGCATATTTGTCTATATATTGAAAGTGTGCATTTCCCGATATACTTTTCAAAATGTAAACTAGAATATGGAACTTATTATTTACTATCTATTCTAGAGACTTACAATTTTGGAAAAGGCATTGACTTATCTTCCCATGTCCATTGATTTCTGGTTCCTTTACAAGATAATCCAATCCAATAGAAATAGGATAGTCTGCTTTGAATGAAGTTCTGCAATAAAAAGTAATATATTCTATGAGAAAAATGTCTTTTCATAATTCTGAAATGAAATAATAATCTTTTTAATATTTTATTATTTTGAGTAACAAATA
>NW_011494962.1:1266294-1267102 GCF_000754665.1 Bison bison bison | reverse complement strand
TTCCTCCTCTATAAAGCATTCTTTTTACAAACTTACTGTAGTTTGCAAGTTGAACCATTTAGCCACTTCCAAGGACGACCATGGCCTTCACGAGAGACTTGAATCCACGATGTAATTGATAGGGACATCAGAAATTTCTAGCCCAAAATAAAGAATTTTCACTTAAATAGTCATTATGAAATGTTTTTGTTAATTTTTAAAATGCAAGTCAAAGGATGTGTTCTTTCATAGCATCTTTCATTCTTTGAACAAATTGAGCATGTTAGATTCTAATCTAACACTAAAAAATATAGGCGTTGAAAGTTCGAAGTTTTAATATTGCCATAAAATTAACGAATATCTGTACTTTTGATTCAAAATCAACTCAACATTTATACTTATCAGTTTCACTGTGTTCTAATGTTAATAAAGGAAATTCCTTTTTTTTCGACAGCCATTTAATAAAGGGAATATTTACAAAGACATGAATTAGTTGTAGAGATCCCACAAAAGAATACACCTTGCGTAACAACTTGGGGGTACTTACAGCTGTGAACTTCATCTAACATTAAGCCTAAGGAATAAGAAGGTGGAGTAATTCATATGTGCAATGAGGAAAATTCTGACTCATATAATTTCATTTTTCCTCATGTCAAAACTCACATAGCAAGGCTTTAAATAAGTCTTTAGATTCCATGACATTCATTTTTCTGGATATTGTGACAGTACCAGTGGACTTCTCTACTATTATATGTTTCTCAGAATTTCAGTTTTAGAGGGAAATTAAGGAAATGAAATTGAGAAAGTAAGTGACATGAGAGCCGGATTT
>NW_011494962.1:1265804-1266194 GCF_000754665.1 Bison bison bison | reverse complement strand
AAGAATAATAAAAGATTCTCCTTAACTTGGAATGTAAGAATATATTTCTTGAAAGAATAATAGTAAATTATTTCTCTATTCAAATCAAGGATATTGATAAGGATTATGAAATATTTAGTTCAATTTTCTTAGAAGTTAGTATGAGTTAAAATTTAATATGAGTTTGAATTAATTGATCTTCAATTTTAAATTCATACTAAGTCTTCCTTTTACCCTAAACTCAGTGGTATTGTACTTCTTGATTTTGTTGGAGGTAAAATGACATTTTTTTCAGAGAGAAGCTACATTTCCATGAAATATGAAAATATAATTATCTCTGATAATGAAATATTTTAAGCATAATTTTTTCCTAATTGTTTCATGTTTCCCTTTACATTTGCTCTACTGGAA
>NW_011494962.1:1259369-1265704 GCF_000754665.1 Bison bison bison | reverse complement strand
CTCTACAGATAGGAGTTCACAGGGGAAAACAACTTCTTTGTATTCTCTGAAAGAAAGAAAGTGAAAGTCGCTCAGTCACGTCTGACTCTTTGCAATCTGTGAACTATACAGTCCATGGAATTCTCCAGGCCAGCATATTGGAGTGGGCAGCCTTTCCCTTCTCCAGGGGATTTCCTCAACCCAGGGATCGAACCCAGGTCTCCCGCATGCAGGCAGATTCTTTCCCAGCTGAGCCAAAAGGGAAGCAGTCTCTAGACTAAGTAAAATCTATAGGTACAGAGCTGATCTTAACTTAGCATCGATACACTAACCTAGTACCTAATCTACATACCCATATGAGAGCATATAATAAGGATTAGAGACTGTGCTAAAGGGGATGTAGAATTTTTTGGTAGAAAAAGTATTATTTTGAGAAGTGGTGATTTAAAAGAATATATCATGTATACAGAAGAATCTAACTACTGGGAAAGACGAGTATTTTTTTCTGAAATTAAATAAAATGAAAGTTGGACTTTATAGTTGGCTGAGTCTAAAATAACATCCAAATTGAGCAGGTTATCAATTGACTGAGAGAAGCAGAGAAGATACTTGTTGGTCTCAGTCTTTTATCTACATACCTCTAAAGTGGGTTCTCTTTGAAAGTCATGATTTTAGATGTGGAATTTTCTTGTGTTCCATTGTCCAATGGAGGCTCTGGTAATCCACCCTGGAAAACTTTCACTGTACATTATTCAAGTGAAGTGAAAGTAGCTCAGTTGTATCCGACCATGTGCGATCCCATGGCCTATACTTTCCGTGGAATTCTCCAGGTCAGAATATTGGAGTGGGTAGCCTTTCCCTTCTCCAGGGGATCTTCCCAACCCAGGGGTCGAACCCAGATCTCCTGCATTGCAGGCGGATTCTTTACCAGCTGAGCCACAAGGGAAGCCCAATAATACTGGAGTGGGTAGCCTGTCCCTCCTCCAGAAGACCTTCCCAACCCAGGAATCAAAACAGGGTCTCCCGCATTGTGGGCAGATTTTTTACCAACTGAGCTCTGAGGGAAGCTGAATGAATGAAGCAGAAATAGATGTTTTTCTGGAACTCTCTTGCTTTTTCGATGATCCAGCAGATGTTGAGGATTTGATCTCTGGTTCTGGAAGATTCCCTGGAGAAGGAAATGGTCACCCACCCAAGTACTCTTGCCTGGGAAATCCCATGGACAGAGGAGACTGGCAGGCTACAGTCCATGGGGTCGCAAAAGAGTCGACATGACTTAGCAACTAAACAACAACAAACAACAGCAATGCACATATATTATCTCATGTGATCTTCCTAAAATATGTTGGAAAGAAAATATAACCAGTTTTATTACAAGCAAAGTAATGTGTGAGAGGGAACTAAAGAGAGAGTTTCTGACTATAAATTCTGTATTTCTCTATTCTGCTTTAGTTTTTACCCTTAGTTTGTTTTTATTTTCCTTTGTTTCTTTCACCATAGAGAATATGGCAAAAACTTAGTCTCTCTACCCAGAAAAAAATTACGTACATACCATCTACTCATAAGATTTGACATTCAATTTCATGGTTTTCATAGATGATCTTATTTCTTGATGAAGATATCCTACATAAAAGATTAGGGCTTCTAGACTCTAAAGCTAATTTTTGAGCCCATCAGGCTCTCCTGTCTATGGAATTCTCCAGGCAAGAATACTGGAGTGGGTTGCCATTCCCTTCTCCAGGGGATCTTGCTGACCCAGGGATTGAACCCAGATCTTCTAGGATTATGAAATATTTACTTCAATTTTCATGTTAGTTAGTATGAGTTAAAATTTAATATGAGTTTGAATTAATTGATCTTCAATTTTAAATTCATACTAAGTCTTCCTTTTACCCTAAACTCAGTGGTATTGTACTTCTTGATTTTGTTGGAGGTAAAATGACATTTTTTTCAGAGAGAAGCTACATTTCCATGAAATTATCAGTATGAAAATATAATTATCTCTGATAAAATGAAATATTTTAAGCATAATTTTTTCCTAATTGTTTCATGTTTCCCTTTTACATTTGCTCTACTGGAAAAGTTCTAACTGTGGGTGAGTTAGATGAATTAAATGAAATTCTAATTTCATTTCTACTTGTATTTCTGACCTTAAGATGAGAACTGTCTAGATCTGAATCAACTTACAACTGTAAACTATGGACACTCAAATATTATCAAGCATTCAGATTTAGCTAACAGGACTTCCCCGTGGTCAAGTTGTTAAGAATCTGTCAGGCAACGCAGGGGACACAGCTTGGATCCCCAGTCCAGTAAGATTCCACATGCAACAGACAGCTAAACCTGAGCACTACAACTACTGAGCCTGAGCTTTCGAGCCCATACTCCACAACAAGGGAAGTCACCTCCACAAGAAGCCCTGTCACCGCAGTTAGAGAAAGCCCACGGGTAGCGAGGAAGACCCAGCACAGCTTAAAAAAAAAAATGATTTAGGCAACAACTAATGGCCAGATGGCCAGAAGAATAAGATGAACACAGGGTGAGATGGAAAAAGAAATACATCACCAGTTCTTCCTTATCTTCTATCTTAAGAAGTGTGGAGTCCATTTCCTTGCAGCTTTTTTTACTTTCTTCAAAGTTCTTCGATTCATCCGAAATATAGTAACATTTCTGTCCACAACACGACCATTTACTTTTACATTCCTTTCCTTAAAAACAAAAGATATTCCCCAGAGACCATTCAGTGTGTATCTTGAAAGGAATGTTCTGGAACTTAGCTACTGAGGAATCCTTTCTAGTCCTTGTAAAACCATTGATTTCGTGAGATGGATGGACTTCATTTCTAAGTTCCTGGCCTTAGGGAGATGACTTACATCCCTCCAAATCTATGCATAAGACTATTAAAATTCTCTAGGATATATATCTTAGAAAATTGATGTTTTTTCTCACAATCTCTACAGATAGGAGTTCACAGGAGAAAACAATTTCTTTGTATTCTCTGAAAGAAAGAAAGTGAAAGTCACTCAGTCATGTCTGACTCTTTGTGACCTGTGAACTATACAGTCCATGGAATTCTCCAGGCCAGCATATTGGAGTGGGTAGCCTTTCCCTTCTCCAGGGGATATCCTCAACCCAGGGATTGAACCCAGATCTCCTGCATTGCAGGCGGATTCTTTACCAGCTGAGCCACAAGGGAAGCCCAATAATACTGGAGTGCGTAGCCTATCCCTTTTCCAGGGGACCTTCCCAACCCAGGAATCAAAATAGGGTCTCCTGCATTGTGGGTGGATTTTTTACTGACTGAGCTCTCAGGGACATCAGTACATCATTAGCTCTAGGAAAACATAACATGGGGCAGACTAAAAGGCATAAATTAAAATTTAAAATGTCAGTTAATGTTCAGGAGTTTTATACCTGTGCTTTTTAGGGAGATAAGACCATAAAGGAAGACGCAAATTACATCATGAAAAAGCCTTTAGGGATGCTAATGCAGTTGGATTTTTAAGGTAAAATCCTAAGAATTACTCATTGCTGGCATTGTGATCTCAATGCCAGCAATGAGTAATCTGAAAATAGCATTTTTGTAGAATTATTCACAACAGCCAAGATATGGAAACATCATAGGTGTCCATTGACAATTGAATGGATTAAAAACTTGTGGGATACACACACACACATACACACACACACACACACACATATATGCAGATACATACAATGCAATATTCAGCCACAAGAAAGAAGGAAATTCTGCCATTTGCAACAACATAGATGAACTTTAAGGACATTATAGTAGGTGAAATAAGTCAGATAAAGACAAATATAGTATGCGTCACTTATTTGTGGAATCTAAAAAACTGAACTCATAGATACAGAGAGCAGAATGGTAGTTTCTACGTGCTGGGGAGCAGAGAAGGAGGAGAAATGTTCAAAGGGTACATAATTTCAGTTATAAAATAAATACACGATGAGTATCTAATGTACAGGATTGTGACTGTAATTTAAAATAATGTATTCAATACTTGAATGTTGCTGAGAAGATCTTAAATATTCTCACCACAAGAGAGAAATGGTGATTATGTGGCTGGTGGTAATCACTTTACAATATACGTGTATAAAATCAACGCATTGTATACCTTGAACTTACACAGTGTTATATGTCAATTATAGCTCAATAAAGTTGGAAAAAAAAAAAGAAAAATGTTCCATATAAATTAGATCAAAATAATAAAATATCCAGAAATATATTTAACTAATATGTGCAAAACATATACTTTAAAAACAAAATTGTTAAAAATCAAAGATTTAAATAAAGGGATAGAAAGATGTATCATATTTCCCTTATGTCACATGTGAAAATTAACTGAAAATGGATGAAAGCACAAACATGAAGAAAAACAATGCTTTAGATAGCGTAGGTGAAAGTGTGATCCTGGATTAGGCAATGGTTTTTTAGATATGATACTAAAAACCTCTGTTTTCAAATAACAGTATTTTTTATCTCTTACAGCAGGATAAAATTAGAGTCAATTGCCTATAATGGATATGGTGATCATATTGCTGCATAGGGTAAAGCCTCTCTTATAATGATTATTTAGGAATATTTGTTGCCTGATTTTATAATTTATGTTCTACCCCAAAATCTATCTTCACTAGCCTAAGAGAGAGATAAAATACAAACTATATTTATATTAGAAGTTTGAAATCATTATGTACCTTTCTGAAGCTTTGTTACCAGAGAGGACTTATTCTGTTGATATTTGGGTACCTAGAAAAAAAAATTGAAGTAATCTTTTAAAATATTAACATTGATTTAAATAAATCATAATAATTTTAGTTTTTAGTTTAAACATGGTGTTTGTAGGATTTAGGATGATCAGGAAAATATTGCTTTAAGAATAATTACTGAGGTAATGAAGACTGCTGCTGCTAAGTTGGGTCAATTGTGTCCGACTCTGTGCAACCCCATAGACAGCAGCCCATCAGGCTCCTCTGTCCTGGGGTGTGTATATTTCAAAAACCTTAGAGAAGAGACTCCACCACCTCTTACAATACTTGGTTCAAGCAATCTCAAGAATTAATTTGTTTTTCTCAATAAGGTGTTTCAGTTTCTTAAAGTATATCTTTGAGTTATGAAATCAGAAAATATCTATGTATATATTTAATTTTCCCTACAATCATTCTGTAATTTATACTTTGCTCAACTCAGAATAACCATTCAATACTTAGGCTAAATGCACACATTAAAATAAGAGTTCTATTCCATAATAATATGACATTTTAGAGGCACCAATGATCATTAAAATGAAAGGTTCAATTATAATCTTTCAAAACTTGACTTACGTGGAATAAAAGTTATCACTCTCACTATAGTATATATCAAGACAAAACAGACGATTCCCAGGATCACAACAATGAGCTTCTCTCGAGCTGATGGTGAATCTGCAGGGAGAGAAAAGGAAACACTGAGAAAGGAGTGATGGAGACAGTTATTTTAGAAGAACAAAAGATCCCACATCCGTGAGAATTTAAAGACATCAACTTGGACCCCAAAACATTTACCATTGCAATCCTCCTCTCAGAATATACCATTCCTTTTTCAGCGAATATAAGGCTTCATGAGTTGTAGATCAAAGACTACAAATTACAGCAATGCCTGGGTAGGTAGTCCTAGAGGAGGGCATGGCAACCTTCTCCAGCATTCATGCCTGGAGAATCCCCATGGACAGAGGAGCCTGGCGGGCTACAGTCCATGGTGTGGCAAAGAGTTGGACACAACTGAGCGACTAAGCACAGCACAGCACATATGTCATATTAGAATATTGTATTTCAAATTCCAGCTCTAAGTCTCATTAATAAAAACATGTAAGCGGGTAAATGCTTTACACTTGCAGCGGTAGTTCCTGTCATTCCATTGACATAAAGAAAGGCAATTTGAAAGTTTAATCCCACGTAGGTTTTCTCCTGCTCAGCTGCTAAAATTGATCTTCTCAGGATCTTACCTCTCTCATTTGCTGTCTCCTGGTGTCCTTAACCAGACTCGGTTCTGAGTAGTTTTCCTTTTGGTTCTTCATCTCTGTGACTGTTTAATGTCAAGGATGTTGCTCTATGGAAACTTCACATAAGTAGTTAATAAATGGTGTATAAAATCACAAGAAACCTTAAAAGGTTAAACTGAGTGATGTGCGAGATCAGTTAACAGCACTCATATAGCAGCTGAGCAAATCCAAGTTTGGTTCTCATTTCAGTAGACCTTTAGACAACTGTTTCATGGTAGAGTAAGTATTTTTAAACATACTATTTGGTGTTTAATAACCAAGAGTGGTGGGAATGGGTGGGAGGTGAGAGGGAAACTC
>NW_011494962.1:1257437-1259269 GCF_000754665.1 Bison bison bison | reverse complement strand
ATGAAATTGAGAAAGTAAGTGACATGAGAGCCGGATTTGGTTTTCTGAGCCTGACACCATTCTTTGACTAGATAAACCCCAAAGCCATCTGTTTCTGTATTGGTGGAATCCAGTGGACCTGACAAGGGGTCAGAGACTCATTTCTCTCTGCTCCTCCCTGCTAAGTTCAACTGTAAACATGGGAACTAGTGAAAGACAGGAGAAAGAGAACTCTGAAAGGTGGAAAGAGAAGGGTGACGTGGCTTGAGACTTCCCAGCAGCCCCACTCCTCTGTAATCACTTATCACTTCTCAGTGATGAGAAAACAATGTGGGAGGTGAGGGAAAGATAATTAGGGGCATCTTGTATCTCCCCACCAACCAGGTGAAAGTGACCTAGGTCTCTTACTTCCCAAACACCCAATACCTAACCTGGCTGTTGGGGGTGGCACAGGTAAGCCATTCCTCCTGTGTGTTGAGAGAATCGTGTAGGCAACACCAGGTAAGCCTTACAAGGTGATCCATCAGGACACTTACTAACAAGCAGCAGTCAGAGAAATTGCCTGTGTTTCCTCCACTGAGAGACACTAGGGTTGGGTGATAGGGGTGGGGGTGGGACCAGCAAAGGGGATGTCTTGACTAAAACTACTGAAGCTAAGAAGCCTCTTTATCCCTGAGGGTGTAAGACTCCATCTCCACCCAGCGGCATTGGAAGGAATGGATCGTAACTGTTGAATTCACACAATGAGCTGTGGAAATTTAAAAACTTCACACAAATGCAAAAAGTTGGAAGAACTGCAAAATATCATATGGCAGTGATGAGACAGGGACAACCTGTATGATTCCATGTCCTGGACTAGAAAATGGCAACCCACTTCAGTATTCTTGCCTGGAAAATTCCATGGACACAGGAGCCTGACAGGCTGAAGTTAATGAGGTTGCAAAGAGTTAGACATGATTGAACGCCTAAGCACGAACACGGGATTCCATGTACATGATTCAAAAGCAATCAAAGAGATTCAATATCAAAAGTCAGGACAGTGAGTAAATAAAGAGGTGGAGACGTGATAAGATATTACAGAGGGGTGGGGCTGCTGGGAAGTTGAAACTTCTATTCTGTGATCTGATACACAATTACATAATTCTATAGGCAAAATCATATGTTTATTTTCTTGATGTATGGTAAAATTAGATACCATAGTGTATTTTAGAATTTAATAGCATTTGTAGAAGCATGGTTTTCAAAAAAAGCAAGAACCAGAAATTACCACACATGCATGAATGGTATAAAAATGTAAATAAAGTATCATAAAGTTATATTCCATTATTTAATGGAATACTAGCAGACCTTAAATAAACAAGCTACAAATATGTACAAAAGCACAAGTGAATCCTAACAAATATAATGTTGACTAAATGAAGCCTTTAGCAAAGTGTTGGAAACATTTAATATCTTACCATTTCCTCTTCATTGTCTATATAAAGCAGAGTAGAATTCTTAGTAGCACAGGATATCAAACTTTCATTCCATGATTTCTTTTCCAAACTAGTATAATAGCAGTTGTTGGAATATGTAAGCCAGTCTTTTGGACAATGACCACAACGACATTCTGAAGAAAGATTATGAATGACTATTCAAAAACAATTTTAATTTGAAAAATAAAAAATTAACTTACACATATGCATAGACATAAACATGTATGCATACATACACATATAAAAAATAACATATCTATGCATCCTCAAGGCTGCATATAAAGACATATAAAACAAGTCTCATTCATACATACATAGAGAGGGTCTGCTCTCATATCCCAATTTATGTCCCCATATAAAGCAAACACATAGAAATAT
>NW_011494962.1:1256219-1256967 GCF_000754665.1 Bison bison bison | reverse complement strand
TTAGGCTAAATGCATGCATTAAAATAAGAGTTCTATTCCATAATAATATGATATTTTAGAGGCACTGACAATCATTAAAATGAAAGGTTCAATCATAATCTTTCAAAACTTGACTTACGTGGAATAGAAGTTATCACTCTCACTATAGTATACATCAAGACAAAACAGATGATTCCCAAGATCACAACAATGAGCTTCTCTCGAGCTGATGGTGAATCTGCAGGGAGAGAAAAGGAACACTGAGAAAGGAGTGATGGAGACAGTTATTTTAGAAGAACAAAAGATCCCACATCCGTGAGAATTCAAAGACATCAACTTGGACCCCAAAACAATATCTACCATTGCAATCCTCCTCTCAGAATATACCATTCCTTTTTCAGCGAATATAAGGCTTCACGAGTTGTAGATCAAAGACTACAAATTACAGCGATGCCTGGGTAGGTAGTCCTGGAGGAGGGCATGGCAACCATCTCCAGCATTCATGCCTGGAGAATCCCCATGGACAGAGGAGCCTGGCGGGCCACAGTCCATGGGGTGGCAAAGAGTTGGACACAACTGAGCGACTAAGCACAGCACAGCACATATGTCATATTAGAATATTGTACTTCAAACTCCAGCTCTAAGTCTCATTAATAAAAACATGTAAGCGGGTAAATGCTTTACACTTGCAGGGGTAGTTCCTGTCATTCCATTGACATAATGAAAGGCAATTTGAAAGTTTAATCCCACGTAGGTTTTCTCCTGCTCA
>NW_011494962.1:1253115-1255445 GCF_000754665.1 Bison bison bison | reverse complement strand
GTTCATGAATAGTAATATCCTGATGAATTGAAAGTCAAAATTCACAGAAACACTTGAAAATTGTTATAATATCTTTGTTCAAATTAAAGTCTATATTTGAAAAACATGCACCAATTATATAGGTAAGTTTAAAATCCATTAAAAGTTAAAGACAGCTTTCTATGATGAGGGAATAACAGTATTGGCATATATGGTACACTGCATTAATCTACTTTAATTGGGACATTCATTAATGAAAAGGGAATGAGATGCTATCAAATAATTCTTCTAATTTGAGTGATTGTGGAGCTCTAAGAAATCATTAAAAATTAAAGAAATATTTTATATGTTAAAAATGGTACATGACATATTAAATTCTCCAAAAGAGTTTATCATATAAAGACAAAACAATGTTAAAATGTCATTAAATACTTATTTTACATGAGTAATTGACAATTGACAATGGCTAAGATATGAAATCACAAAATGATAAGGAAAAGCATACATCATTTATGGAAGAACAATGTTGGTACAAACTTCCAGGAAGATCCTGAGGCTGTTAAGTCAATGAGGGAAGCTTTAGTTGTATCAGCAATTATAAGAAGTCAATAATGTGCCTTAAAAATTCAGTCAATGGATTCTGTAGTAGTGCAATCTACAATTAATTCTGGCTTTGAAATTTACAATGTATGACCTTTAAAAATTATTTAGTATTTAGCAAATGAGTTTACTAATCTAAAATGAGAATAAAAATATGTATGACATAAAACATGTAAAACACCTAATATTAAATTTGCCTTTTATTTTATTTCTTATTTTAATGCAATTGCCATTGTATTATTCATATCAGGCAATGTAATTTATTAGACAGAAATCTCTGTGTTAGTGTGATTTCTCTTTTTTCAAATTTATGACCAAGTTTTTATAAAGCATTTGATAGTATATAATTGAGTTAATCCAGCATTTTACTGGAGGTACCATATTCTGATTTTTACTTTAATTAGACCAGTGAAGAATTTTATTGGCCATTCACAATTCTATGAATCCATTTTAAGAACCTATTTTTAAGGGCTGAGTTAAATATTTAATACTGTATCTAATTATATGTCTATTGATGACAAAATACAATGTTAACTGTCCCTTGTCCTGATGCTACTGATACTCCGTCTTAAATTGCAATGATTAACAAAATCAGTTACACATGTATGTATTCACTTGAATAACGTCTGCAGGCAAGAATTTGAACATTTTAAGAAATCTTCCCAAATACTTCATATTTTATTCTTATTTTCTCCCAAAATTAAAATACCCAAATATCAAATACAGATACCAATATCTCTTTAATTTGTTTGCTTAGCAATTGTCCCTAAGTCGAACCACATTGGCATTTGTAATCTCCTGGTAAATGAGATGAGGAATTAGGAAGGAGAGGGAAACACATACCTTCTACAGGCCAGAGTCCTGCCTCTTCTCGTGAGTGGCCAGGTTACTGTGAAAATCAAACAATGTCTGTGGTCTTCACAGACTGCCCTGTGAAGGCCCAGAGTGAAACAATAGTGGAAAAAGTACATTCTTATCACCGAGTCACTGAAACAGGAAATTCTTACGCTTGGGTATTTTGAAGACAGTTTATCTCATCACACAACTCCAGAATATAGGAGACTTTGGATATGTAGTGTATCAGTTAGTTTCTTCCTTGGTGAGTTCCTCTGAGAATTGATTTCACTTTCTAAAAGATATAGGGGGACAAAGGACATGATCACCCTGCTGTTAACTTGCTTTCACTTCATTCATCAATGCTGAACATTTACGCCTTGTCAAGAGTAACTTCAATGTTTAAGTTTTACTTTTAGATAAGTTTACTAAATCTAGGCATTATTTATTTTTTCCTTATAATCTCATTGTGTCATTTCTATTGTAATGGAGGAAATCATAATTCCATTGACAGTTTGTATTTAAGGATACTTGTCCCTAATTCAGAAGAGTTACTACATATTAAACTTTTTTCAGTTCAGTTCAGTTGCTCAGTCGTGTCTGACTCTTTGTGACCCCATGAATCGAAGCACATCAGGCCTCCCTGTCCATCGCCAACTCCCAGAGTTCACTGAGACTCAATGTCCATCGAGTCAGTGATGCCATCCAGCCATCTCATCCTGTGTTGTCCCCTTCTCCTCCTGCCCCCAATCCCTCCCAGCATCAGAGTCTTTTCCAATGAGTCAACTCTTCCATGAGGTGGCCAAAGTACCGGAGTTTCAGCTTTAGCATTCCTTCCAAAGAAATCCCAGGGCTGATCTCCTTCAGAATGGACTGGTTGGATCTCCTTGCAGTCCAAGGGACTCTCAAGAGTCTTC
>NW_011494962.1:1252183-1253015 GCF_000754665.1 Bison bison bison | reverse complement strand
CATCTTGTGAGTCATCCAGCCAGCACTTCATATGATGTACTCTGCATATAATTTAAATAAGCAGGGTGACAATATCCAGCCTTGAAGTATTCCTTTCGCAATTTTGAACCAATTGCCATTCCGTTGTTCCACGTCCTGTTCTACTGTTGCTTCTTGACCTGCATGCAGATTTCTCAGGAGGCAGCTAAATTGGTCTGGTATTCCCATCTCTTTAAGAATATTCCACAGGTGGTTGTGATCCACACAGTCAAAGCTTAGCAGAGTCGATGAGGCAAAAGTAGATTTTTTTCTGGAGTTCCCTGGCTTTCTCTATGATTCAATGAATATTGGCAATGTGATCATCTGCCTTCTCTGAATCCAGCCTGAATATCTGGAAGTTTTCTGTTCATGTACTGCTGAAGCTGAGCTTCAAGGATTTTGAGCATAATCTTGATAGCATGTGAAATGAGTGCAATTGTAGGATAATTTGAACATTATTCGGCATTGCCTTTCTCTGGGTTTGGAATGAAAACTGCCCTTTTCCAGTCCTGTGGCCACTGCTGAGTTTCCCAGTTTGCTGGCATATTGAGTGCAGCGCTTTAACAGCATTATTCTTTAGGATTTGGAATAGTTCAGCTGGCATTACACCACATCCACTACCTTGTTTTTAGTAAGGCTTCCTAAGGACCACTTGACTACACACTTCAGAATGTCTGGCTCTAGGTGATTGACCACACCATTGTGGCTATCTGGGTCATTAAGAGCTTTTCTGTACAGGTCAGGTCAGTTCAGTTCAGTCGCTCAGTCATGTCCAACTCTTTGTGACCCCATGAATTGCAGCACGCCAGGCCTC
>NW_011494962.1:1250344-1252083 GCF_000754665.1 Bison bison bison | reverse complement strand
GGTCAGGTGGTCTGGTATTCCCATCTCTTTCAGAATTTTCCACAGTTTACTGTGATCCACACAGTCAAATTTTTAGCTTTCTAAAATCTAGAAAAATGGAATATAAATCTGTAGTTATATACCAGTTTATTGTTGTTGTTCAGTCATGAAGCTGTGTCTGACTCTTTGTGACCCTGTGGACCGCAGCAGGCAAAGCTTCCCTGTCCTTCACTATTTCCCTGAGTTTGCTCAAATTCACATCCTTTGAAGGGCTTCCCTGACTCAGATGGTAAGGAATCTGCCTGTGATGCAACAGACCCAGGTTCAATCCCTGGCTGAGGAAGATCCCCTGGAGAAAGAAATGGCAACCCACTCTAGTATTCTTGCCTGGAAAATTCCATGGAGAGAGAAGCCTAGTGGGGCTACTGTCCATGGGTTTACACAGTCGGACATGACTGAAGAGACTGAGCACACCCAAGACTACATCTCCATTGAGTCAGTGAGGTCATCCAGCCATCTCATCCTCTGTGGCCCTCTTCTCCTCTTGCATTGAATCTTTTCCAGCATCATGGTCTTTTCCAATGAGTCAGCTCTTTGCACCATGTGGCCAAAGTATTGGAGCTTTGGTTTTAGCATCAGTCTTTCACATGAATACTCAGGGTTTATTTCCTTTAGGATTGACTGGCTTGATCTCCTTGTTGTCCAAGGGACTCTCTCCAGCACCTTAGCTGGAAAACATAATTCTTTGGCTCTCAGCCTTTATGGTCCAAATCTTAGATCCATACCTGATCACTGGAAAAGTCATAGCTTTGATTATATGGACCTTTGTTGGCAAAGTCATTTCTCTGCTTTTTAATATGCTATCTAATTTTGTCATGGCTTTACTTCCAAGGAGCAAGCAGTTTTTAATTTCATGACCACAGTCATTGTCCGCAGTGACTTTGGAGCCGAAGAAAATGGAATTTGACACTGTTTCCACTTTTCCTCCATCTATTTGTTATGAAGAGATGGGACTGGATGCCATGATCTGTGTTTTTTGATTGTTGAATTTTAAGCCATCTTTTTCATTCTCCTGTTTCACCTGCATCAAGAACCTCTTTAGTTCCTCTTCACCTTCTGCCATTAAAGTGGTACCATCTGCTATCTGAGGTTGTTGATATCTCTCCCTGCAATCTTAATTCCAGTTTGTGAGTCATGCAGCCCAGCATCTCATATGATGTACTATGCATATGAGTGAAATAAACAGGGTGACAATATACAGCTTTGATGTACTCCTTTCCCAATTTGGAACCAACTTGCCATTCCATTGTTCCATGTCCTGTTCTACTGTTGCTTCTTGACCTGCATGCAGATTTCTCAGGAGGCAGCTAAACTGGTCTGGTATTCCCATCTCTTTAAGAATATTCCACAGGTGGTTGTGATCCACACAGTCAAAGGCTTTAGCAGAGTCGATGAGGCAAAAGTAGATTTTTTTCTGGACTTCCCTGGCTTTCTCTATGATTCAATGGATGTTGGCATTTTGATTATCTGCCTTCTCTGAATCCAGCCTGAATATCTGGAAGTTTTCTGTTCATGTCCTGCTGAAGCTTAGCATCAAGGAGTTTGCCCATAATCTTGATAGCATGTGAAATGAGGGCAGTTGTAAGATAATTTTAATGTTATTCAGCATTGCCTTTCTTTGGGATTGGAATGAAAACTGACGTTTTCCAGTCCTGTGGCCACTGCTGAGTTTTCCAGTTTGCTGGCATATTGAGTGCAGC
>NW_011494962.1:1248895-1250244 GCF_000754665.1 Bison bison bison | reverse complement strand
CAGTAATATTCACTTTTAAAATTTGAAGTGAAAAGTGAAAGTCACTCAGTTGTGTCCAACTCTTTGCAAATGCATGAACTGTACCCTACCAGCTCCAGGTAAGAATTCTGGAGTTTTAGCCATTCCTTTCTTCAGGGGATCTGCCTAAGTCATGGATTGAACTGAAGTCTCTTGTATTACTGGTGGATTATTTACCAGCTGAGCTACAAGGTAAGTGTTAAATGTATTATTCATGTTATCATACATTTTTCTGGTTCCAGTTAAATAATTTGGTACACATCATGTCCTTTGTTACATGCCCAAATATGTTGACTCTTCTGGCATCTAACTATAATAAAATCTAGGGAGAAGGCAATGGCACCCCACTCCAGTACTCTTGCCTGGAAAATCCCATGGACGGAGGAGCCTGGTAGGCTGCAGTCCATGGGGTTGCTAACAGGCAGACCTGACTGAGTGACTTCACTTTAACTTTTCACCTTCATGCATTGGAGAAGGAAATGGCAACCCACTCTCGTGTTCTTGCCTGGAGAATCCCAGGGACAGGGGATCCTGGTGGGCTGCCCTCTATGGGGTCTCACAGAGTCGGACACGACTGAAGAGACTTAGCAGCAGTAGCAGCAGCATGGTTAGTCCACCTAGAGCCAAGATAAATACTCAAAATACTAAGAGCGTTTTAAATTTACTGTTTATTATATAAAATGTGGTTGTGACTAAATCTAAAATGGCAGTACCTAGTGACCTAAGAGATATAGATGAATTAGATGTCCATAGTAAGTGCAAATATCCTTCTAACAAGATGGATAGATGGATTCATTTCTAGGAAGTTTTTTAAATGGAGGGAGATTGCCAAAATTATGAAATAACTCCGTGTAAAGGAAACATTTTAAGGTCTTATAATGAAGAAACTCTTATTGTAGTTGAAAATTTGGATATGCAGAAAGGAAAGAAGAACTTAAGAAAAGAACTTATGTGGATATATCCAAATAGATATTGACAGGTAGAATAGTAATGATAAAGTATCAAATTGTGCATATATGTTTGTGTTAGAATTCAAGGCAGCAAAAATGGCATGAGCAGTGGAAACAGTACAGAAAAATTATGTCTTTTCATCGTTTCATAAAAGTACAAAAACATGAACTTACTGGACTATTGAGTAAAGAATGCATGCTGTAAAATGTCGGGCACTTATAGAACTGCTGCTGAGTCACTTCAGGCATGTCCGACTCTGCACAACCCCATAGACTTCAGCCTACCAGGCTCCCCTGTCCCTGGAATTCTCCAGGCAAGACCACTGGAGTGGGTTGCCATTTCCTTCTCCAATGCTTGAAAGTGAAAAGTGAAAGTGAAGT
>NW_011494962.1:1237753-1247585 GCF_000754665.1 Bison bison bison | reverse complement strand
GCCTATCTTTGCATGAAATATTCCCTTGGTATCTCCAGTTTTCTTGAAGATATCTCTAGTCTTTCCCATTCTATTGTTTTCCTCTATTTCTTTGTATTGTTCACTTAAGAAGGCTTTCTCTTTCCTTCTAATCTATGGAACTCTGCATTCAGTTGGGTATATCTTTTCCTGCTCCTCTGCCTTTCACTTCTCTTCTTTTCTCAGGTATTTGTAAGCTGTTTGTAAGCTATTTGCAAACTCTATTATGTCCTAGTAATGTAGACTAACATTTGAACTTTCTATAGCAATTGCTAATGGCAACCTATATGGTAATTATCTTTTTTATATTTTATATTAATTAAATAAATAATATTCTATTACCCACTTCATTGAATTATCGCAAATGAAGCATTCATTAGTGATGCCAAATAATGTAAAATTCAGTAATATTCACTTTTAAAATTTGAAGTGAAAAGTGAAAGTCACTCAGTTGTGTCCAACGTTTTGCAAATGCATCAACCCTACCAGGCTCCTCTGTCCATGAAATTCTCCAGGTAAAAATTCTGGAGTGGGTAGCCATTCCCTTTTTCAGGCGATCTGCCCAATTCATGGATTGAACTGAAGTCTCTTGTACTACAGGAGGATTCTTTACCAGCTGAGCTACAAGGCAAGTGTTAAATGTATTATTCATGTTATCATACACTTTTCTGGTTTCAATTAAATAATTTTGTACACATCATGTCCTTGGTTACATGCCCAAATATGTTGACTCTTCTGGTATTTAACTTTAATAAAATCTATGGTTAATCCACATACAGCCAAGAAAAATACTCAAAATCTAAGAGTATTTTGAATTTACTGTTTATTGCATAAATCCATGTTTGTGACTATATCGAAAATGGAAGTACCTAGTGACCTAAGAGAGATAGATAAATTGGATGTCCATAGTAAGTGCAAATACCCTTTTAACATGATGGCTAGATGGATTCATTTTCAAGGAAGTTTTTTAAATGGAGGGAGATTGCCAAAAGTACTAAATGACTCTATGTAAAGGAAACATTTTAAGGTCTTGTAAAGAAGAAACTCTTATTCTAGTTGAAAATTTGGATATGCAGAAAGGAAAGAAGAATTGAAGAAAAGAACTTATGTGGACATATCCAAATAGATATTGAAAGGTAAAATAGTAACGATAAAGTATCAAATTGTGCGTATATGTTTGTATTAGAATTCAAGGGAGCAAAAATGGCATGAGCAGTGAAAACAGTAGAGAGAAATTATGTCTTTTTGTTGTTTCAGAAAAGTACAAAAATATGAATTTACTAGAAATTCATTGAGTAAATTCATTGAGTAAAAAATGCATGCTGTAAAATGTAGGGCACTTATAGAACTGCTGCTGAGTTGCTTCAGTTGTGTCTGACTCTGCACGACCCCATAGACTTCAGCCCACCAGGCTCCCCTGTCCCTGGGATTCTCCAGGCAAGAACACTGGAGTGGGTTGCCATTTCCTTCTCCAGTGCATGAAAGTGAAAAGTGAAAGTGAAGTCGCTCAGTTGTGTCCGACTCTTAGCGACCCCATGAACTGCAGCCTACTAGGCTCCTCCATCCATGGGATTTTCCAGGCAAGAGTACTGGAGTGGGGTGCCATTTCCTTCTCCGTACACTAACATAGAATATTCTTATTTTTAAGTTCAAATGAACATTTCTCAAAAATTCACTATATATGCCTAAGTCCAGTTACATTACTAAAAAAGCTACAGAACTATGGTGTCAAACACTAGCCTCCAGCCAAGTTTGGCAAGTGGGCACTGGAAAGGTGAATATTCAAATTTAATTTTTAATTAATTAGAAGAAATAAACATTTCAGATTGATTTCATAGTCACATCAGCCATATGTAATAGACATACAGAATATTTCCAGGTTCATGAAAATTTCCCTAAGCAGTTTACCTAAAATAGAAGTCAATAACCAAAATTTTGAAAAACTTTATTGGCTTTGTATTCAGTAATCTATTTCTAAATAACATATGAACCAAGGAAAAATCAAAGTCAAATTTCATAATTTTATATGAATTAAAAGAAAAATGTAACAACAAGATTCTGTCTTGTGACATATTAATTCAGTTAAATGCATACATTATAAATGAAAAAAAAAAAAAGAAAGAAGAAATCTGAGCATGCTTGACAAGAAACTTGAAATGAAAAAGCAATTTTGGTGAAATTAATATAATTGACATAAAGACAAAGGAAGAAAATAGCAAATATGAAAAATCATGAAAAAAATTACAGTAGAAAGGAATAAAAGGGTCAAGCTATTTTCATTTGAAAGACAATAAAAGTAATAAATGACATGTGGAGAATAGAGAAAACACAAATCTTTTATATCTATATAAATATGACAATCCAATGCTCCTGCTGCTGCAATGTCACGTCAGTTGTGTCCAACTCTGTGTGACCCCATAGATGGCAGCCTGCCAGGCTTTTCCATCCCTGGGATTCTCCAGACAAGAACACTGGAGTGGGTTGCCATTTCCTTCTCCAGTACATGAAAGTGAGAAGTGAAAGTGAAGTCGCTCAGTCAGGTCCGACTCTGAGCGACACCATGAACTTCAGCCCAGGCTCCTCCGTTCATGGGATTTTTGCAGGCAAGAGCACTGGAGTGGGTTGCCAGGGCCTTCTCCGTGACAATCCAATAGATGTTGGCAATTTGATTCTTTGTTGTTGATAAAATTGCCAACATCCTGTTGGATCATTGGAAAAGCAAGAGACTTCCAGAAAAACACCTTCTGCTTTGTTGACTATGCCAAAGCCTTTGACTGTGTAGATCACAACAAACTGTGGAAAATTATTCAAGAGATAGGATTACCAGGCTACCTGACCTACCTCTTGAGAAATCTGTATGTAGGTCAAGAAGCAAGTTAGAACCGGACATGGAAGAGCGGACTGGTTCCAAATTGGGAAAGGAGTATGTCAAGGCTGTATATCGTCACCCTGTTTATTTAACTTCCATGCAGAGCACATCATGCGAAATGCCAGGCTGGATGAAGCACAGCTGGAATCAAGATTGCTGGGAGAAATATCAATAACCTCAGATATGCAGATGACACCACCTTATGACAGAAAGCGAAGAACGAAAGAGCCTCTTGATGAAAATGAAATAGGAGAGTGAAAAAGCTGGCTTAAAACTTAACATTCAAAAAGCGAAGATCATGGTATCCAGTCCCATCAGTTTATGGCAAAAACATGGGGAAACAATGGAAACAGTGAGAGACTTTATTTTTTTGGACTCCAAAATCATTCAGATTTGACTGCAGCCATGAAATTGAAAGACACTTGTTCCTTGGAAGGAAAGCTATGACCAAACTAGACAGCGTACTAAAATCAGAGACATTACTTTAAGGTCTGTCTAGTCAAAGCTTGGTTTTTCAGTAGTCATGTATGGATGTGAGAGTTGGACGATATAGAAACCTGAGCACTGAAGAATTGATGCTTTTGAACTGTGGTGATGGAGAAGACTCTTGAGAGTCCTTTGGGCTGGGAGGAGATCAAACCAGTCCATCCTGGGGAAAATCAGTCCTGAATATTCATTGGAAGGACTGATGCTGCAGCTGAAACTCTAATACTTTGGCCACCTGATGGGAGGAACTGATTCACTGGAAAAGACCCTGACGCTGGGAAAAATTAAAGGTGGGAGGAGAAGGGAACAACAGAGGATGAGATGGTTGGATGGTGTCACCAAGTCGATGGACATGAGTTTGAGCAAGCTCTGGGAGTTGGTGATGGACAGGGAAGCCTGGCATGCTGCAGTCCATGGGGTCGCAGAGTCAGACATGACTGAGGGACTGACTGAACTGAAACCTGACAAAACCATTATGATTTTTATGGATGTTAAACAGACAATAAAGCTGTATTATAAAAACTTTTTGCAATCCATATGAAATAGAATGTCTAGAAAATGCAAATTACCAAATATAGTACAACAACCATAAACCTGTATAAGCTAAACATGTGCTAAATATATTAAGTTCACTGTATAAACCTTCCTACAAAATGTTCTAGGAGCTCTAATGGTATCAGTAGTGAATAATAGCACTTAAAACTATGCCAGGTCTTTCACCATAAAACAGAGGCTTCCATAGAGCCTTGATAACAAAACATGTCAAGTTACATAATATCAATGGACTCAGTCCCAACTCTTTATGATAAATGGATGAAGAAAATCATCTTAATCTAAATATGATATATGCAGTGATTTTTCAAAGGAAGAAAACGGAAAATGATTTTTGTGGTTTTTATTTCAGGAATGCATAATTGGTCAACATTTGAAGGAAAGAGATGTTTCAAAAACATTAAAAATTTTCTCATTTCATTTAAAGAAAAATAGTAAAATGGTAAAATGACTGATTGCAAACAAACATATAAGAAAATTATGAATACTATGGAATTGCTTTCATGTTAGAAAGGTATACGAAAAAACCTTAAAAAACACATATTTGAGCATGAAGTACTGAAATATTTCCCCCCGTATTGGAAAGATATTTACAAGACCTTTATTATATTATCTGTTCAACATTGGAAATAAAAGGCAATTGGGTAAAAACAAGTCAAAAACAAGAAAAACAAAAACAAAAAAAAAAAGAAAAGAAAAACAAGAAAAAGTTATTGCACCTGGAGGGAAGAAATAAAACATGATTATTCAGAGATGCACTATTTATTTACATAAAAAATCCAGAGGAATATATATTTGAAATGATAAAATTAATACATACAATCAGAGAAGTCATTGGGCATGATTCTATTTGTAGCAGCATCAATTACTACAAATTTAAAAACAAAATAGCTGTTTACAAAAGCATGGCTACGAAATGTCCATATTTGTGTGAAATTTCAATGTTGGAAACTATAAAATATTCTAGGGGGATTTCGCTGGTGGTCCAGTGGTTCGGATTACTTACTTCCCGGTGCAGGGAGTGGGCGTTTGATCCCTGGTCACTGAATCAAGATACCACATGCTGAACAGTGTCACACAAATAAAGAAACAAATAAAAATTGATCAATAAAATAGGCAGAATTTAAAGAAAACCTAATTGATTGGAAGGATAAAGCATGATATTGACTGGAAGAGTCAATATTGTAAGACGATTATCTTCAGAAATTATTTTAAAGATTAAATGCAGTCCCAAAGCAGTTACTTTTTAAAAACTTTATTGAGGTGTAATTTACAGAGCATAAAATTTATCCATTTAAAATATATATATCCATGATTTTAAAATTATTCACAGTTTATGATCGTCACTACTATCAAACTCTAGAGAGCATTCATCACTAATCAATTTGCAGTCTTTTCCTGTTCCATCTCTTCACAACCCTTAGTAACCACTAATCTACTTTTGGTCTCTCTACTCTTATTTTTGATATTACATGTAAATGGGTTCACACAGTATGCAATCTTTTAGAAGTTTGAATGCCATAAACATACTGTTGAGCAAAAAAAGTGAGACACAAAAGTAATGATACCTGTATTTTTGGATGTGTGTATGATATTTCAGTGGGGTTTTCCAGGTGGCACTAGTGGTAAAGAAACTGCCTGCCAACGTAGGAGAAGAGGGTTTGATCCCTGGGTCAGGAAGATCCTCCAGGGAATATGAAATGATAGCCCACTCCAGTAGTCCCTTTTTAAAAAATTAATTAATTTATTTTAATTGGAAGATAATTACTTTAAAATACTGTGGTATTTTTCTCATACATGGACATGAATCAGCCATGGGTGTGCATGTGTTCCCCCATTCAGAACCCCTCTCTCACCTTCCGCCCTCCCCCATCCCTTGGGTTGTCCCAGAGCACCAGCTCTGAGTGTCCTGCTTCATGCATCCAACTTGCACTGGTCATCTCTTTTATATATGGGAATATACACGTTTCAATGCTATTCTCTCAAATCATCCCACCCTCACCTTCTCCCACATACTCCAAAAGTCTGTTCTTTACATCTGTGTCTCTTTTGTTGCCTTGCATACAGGATCGTTGTTACCTTCTTTCTAAAGGCCATATATATGCATTAATATAGTGTATTGATGGTTCTCTTTCTGATTTAGTTCCCTCTGTATAATAGGCTCCAGTTTCATCCACCTCATTAGAACTGATTCATAAGTTGGGGAAACCGGTCAACCATATGCAAAATAATGAAATTAGAACACTTTCTAATACCGTAAACAAAAATAAACTCAAAATGGATTAAAGATCTAAATTTAACACCAGAGACTATTAAAACACTTAGAGGAAAACAGAGGCATAATACCCTCTGACATAAACCACAGCAAGATTCTCTATGACCCACCTTGCAGAGTAATTGAAATAAAAACAAAAATACAAATGGGACCTAGGTAAACTTAAAAGCTTTTGCACAACGAAGGAAATTATAAGCCTGGTGGAAAGGCAGCCTTCAGAATGGAAGACAATAACAGCAAATGAAACAACTGACAAAGAATTAAGCTCCAAAATATACAAGCAGTTCATGCAGCTCAATACCAGAAAAATGAACAACCCAATCAAAAAGTGGGCCAAACAGACATTTCTCCAAAGAAGATATACAGAGGGCTAATAAAACACAGAAAAAGATATGTAGCTTTCTCATATCACAACATCACTCATTACTAGAGAAATGCAAATTAAAAACACAATGAAGTATTGTCTCTGCCGGTCAGAATGGCCACCACAAAAAAGTCGACAAACAACAATAGCTGGAGAGGGTGTGGAGAAAAAGGAAACACTCTTACACTGTTGGGAATGCAAACTGGTACAGCCACTATGGAGAACAGTGTGGAAATTCCTTAAAAATCTGGGAATAGAACCACTCCAGTGTTCTTGACTGGAGAATTCCTTGGACAGAGAAGCCTGACAGCCTATAGTCCATGGGGTCTCAAAGAGTCAGACACAACTGAACGAATGAGCACACACAATTATATTTCAACTGTTTTTGAAAAACATTCATTATCAGAAAAAATAATAAAATTCATTTAAAAATGTATGCAATCAGAATATTATTTCCATTTCATAAAAGGTCAAGTTACCCAACAGCATCCAAACTCATATTTTAATTCTCAAGCTTATGCTTGCAATGATATGCATTTGGAAACTGACAGTCTTCTGTTCTTATTTCCCATAAAGATTGTACAGCACAGTTATGTTCACCAGGTAATTTCTCTTTTATCCTATTATGGAAAAATGCATAATTCTGTTATATTCTATGAAGACATCTCATGAAACAATAGCATTTTCCATGTAACTGTAATACAAGATATTTTGAAAATGGGTAATGAAGTCTTTAATAAAATTTCAGTAACAGCTTATTACTAGGAAATTGGGCTACAGAGTAGCCTAGTTTTCAACATTGGTATCAACATTTTATTAACTTTCAATATCCTCCTTCAGCTTTCTATAATTCGACTGCAACAAATGTATTCATGTTATTTTAAAAATATTTCTTTTTTGTATTTTTCCTCCTCTATATAGCATTCTTTTTAAAAACTTACTGTAGTTTGCAAGTTGAACCATTTAGCCACTTCCAAGGACGACCGCGGCCTTCACGAGAGACTTGAATCCACGATATAATTGATAGGGACATCAGAAATTTCTAGCCCCAAATAAAGAATTTTCACTTAAATAGTCCTTATGAAATGTTTTTGTTAATTTTTAAAATGCAAGTCAAAGGATGTGTTCTTTCATAGCATCTTTCATTCTTTGAACAAATTGAGCATGTTAGATTCTAATCTAACACTAAAATTAGGAGATGAAAGTTCAAAATTTTAATAGCACCATAAATATTAACCAATATCTGTACTTTTGATTCAAAATTAACTCAACATTTATACTTATCAGTTTCACTGTGTTCTAATGTTAATAAGGAAAATTCCTTTTTTTTCAACAGCCATTTGATAAAGGAAATATTTACAAAGACATGAATTAGTTGTAGAGATCCCACAAAAGAATACACCTTGCATGACAACTTGGGGAGACTTACAGCTGTGAACTACATCTGACATTAAGTCTAAGGGATAAGAAGGTGGAATAATTCAATATGTGCAATGAGGAAAATTCTGACTCATATAATTTCATTTTCCCTCATATCAAAACTAACATAGCAAGGCTTTAAATAAGTCTTTAGATTCCATGACATTCATTTTTCTGGATATTGTGACAATATCAGTGGATTTCTCTACTATTATATGTTTCTCAGAATTTCAGTTTTAGAGGGAAATTAAGGAAATGAAATTGAGAAAATAAGTGACATGAGAGCCGGATTTGGTTTTCTGAGCCTGACACCATTCTTTGACTAGATAAACCCCAAAGCCATCTGTTTCTGTATTGGTGGAATCCAGTGGACCAGACAAGGGGTCAGAGACTCATTTCTCTCTGCTCCTCCCTGCTAAGTTCAACTGTAAACATGGGAACTAGTGAAAGACAGGAGAAAGGAGAACTCTGAAAGGTGGAAAGAGAAGGGTGATGTGGCTTGAGACTTCCCAGCAGCTCCACTCCTCTGTAATCGCTAATCACTTCTCAGTGATGAGAAAACAAGGTGGGAGGTGAGGGAGTGATAATTAGGGGCATCTTGTATCTCCCCACCAACCAGAGGAAAGTGACCTAGGCCTCTTACTTCCCAAACACCCAATATCTAACCTGGCTGTTAGGGGTGGCACAGGTAAGCCATTCCTCCTGTGTGTTGAGAGAATCGTGTAGGCAACACCAGGTAAGCCTTACAAGGTGATCCATCAGGACACTTACTAACAAGGAGCAGTGAGAGAAATTGCCTCTGTTTCCTCCACTGAGAGACACTAGGGTTGGGTGATAGGGGTGGGGGTGGGACCAGCAAAGGGGATGTCTTGACTAAAACTACTGAAGCTAAGAAGCCTCTTTATCCCTGAGGGTGTAAGACTCCATCTCCACCCAGCGGCATTGGAAAGAATGGATCTTCAATGTTGAATTCACACAATGAGCTGTGGAAATTTACAAACTTCACACAAATGCAAAAAGTTGGAGGAACTGCAAAATATCATATGGCAGTGATGAGACAGGGACAACCTGTATGATTCCATGTCCTGGAGTAGAAAATGGCAACCCACTTCAGTATTCTTGCCTGGAAAATTCCATGGACACAGGAGCCTGACAGGCTGAAGTTAATGAGGTTGCAAAGAGTCAGACACGATTGAATGACTAAGCACGAACATGGGATTCCATGTATATGAATCAAAAGCAATCAAAGAGATTGTATAATATCAAAAGTCAGGACAGGGAGCAAATAAGGAGGTGGAGAAGTGATAAGATATTACAGAGGGGTGGGGCTGCTGGGAAGTTGAAACTTCTATTCCATGATCTGATATGCAATTACATAATTCTATAGGCAAAATTATATGTTTATTTTCCTTGATGTATGGTAAAATTAGACAGCACAGTGTATTTTAGAATTTAATAGCATTTGTAGAAGCATGGTTTTCTATGAAAAGCAAGAACCAGAAATTACCACACATGCATGAGTGGTATAACAGTGTAAATAAAGTGTCATAAAGTTATATTCCATTGTTTAATGGAATACTAGCAGACCTTAAAATAAACAAGCTACAAATATGTACAAAAGCACAAGTGAATCCTAACAAATATAATGCTGACTAAATGAAGCCTTTAGCAAAGTCTTGGAAACATTTAATATCTTATCGTTTCCTCTTCATTGTCTATATAAAGCAGAGTAGAATTCTTAGTAGCACAGGATATCAAACTCTCATTCCACGATTTTTTTTCCAAACTAGTATAATAGCAGTTGTTGGAATATGTAAGCCAGTCTTTTGGACAATGACCACAATGACAT
>NW_011494962.1:1232336-1236779 GCF_000754665.1 Bison bison bison | reverse complement strand
TATACATGCTGTCTGTAATTCTCCTGTGTTGAATATTTCTGACAAATTAGATATAACATACTGCATTTATTCTAAATGCATGTATTTTAATGATAGGCACATTCTATAATATTATGAAATGTTTAGCAGCACTGACCATCGGTAAAGTGATAAGTTCTCTTACAGTTTTTCAAAAACGTACTTACAGGGAGTAACAATGAACACTGTCACCACAGTGGACATCAAGACGAGGCAGATGATTCCCAGGATCCCAGCAATGAACTTCTCTGGAGGTGACGGTGAACCTGCAGGGACAGAAAAGGAAACTGAGAAAGGAGTGATGGGGACAGTTGTTCAGAGTTTACATACACAAGAACCCACACGAACACAGAGTTATGGATATAAACTTGGACCCCAACCCATTTTGACCACTGTAGTCTTTCTCTCAGAATATACCATTGCGTTTTCAGCAAATATGAGACTACATGCGTTGTTGATCAAAAACTTCAAATTATAGTAATGCCAGAATAAAAGTAGTCCTCCGATTTCACATCAGAATCCCATATCCAGCTTTAAGTTCTGTTCCTCAAAGTGAAAAATATGTGAGCTTATCCCCTACTCTTCCTCCACACCTCTGCACCCCACTGCACATCCTAGAACAGCTCCATGTGTGTCTAGTAAGTGTTTACCTTTGGAGTGGTGATTCTTGTCGTTCCCATGAAGATTCTGAGAAGCATTTTGAAGATTTAATTCTACATATGTTAATTCCTGCTCAGTCATTGAAATGGAACTTTTAGAAACCTTAGGTTTTCTTTTCTGCCTCTTTGAGTTCTTGACTCCCTTCAGTTCTGCATAGGTTGCTCCTTGGTTATTCATCTCTGCAGCTGAGTGAGATCAAGGACTGTGCTTGAAGTGAACTGAGGTTGAGTGGTGTGTGTGAGATAAGCACCCTAGTACAATGACACAGGCGGGGCAAAGAGCTTAGTGCTCACTTTGCAGCTGAACAAACTTAAAGCCTGGTAAATTCCTTACAACTGTAAACAAGTTTTTCACGATAGAATGCTTTTTTGAAAAAGATATTCTATATTTGACACATATATTATTGATTCAAACAGTGAAAAGCAATAAATTAGGGAGGAATAAAGAAGTTCATGAACAATAATATCTTTATTAAGTCAGATTCCATGGAAATATTTTAAAATCACCATAGTGCTTGTGTTAAAATTAAAATGTTCTGTTAAAAGAGAGATTCACTCATATTTATGATAATTTTGAAATTTAATAATGGTTAAAAATTTCTTTAAAGATGAGGAGAGTGTAATGTTGACATATACAATAATTTCCTACACTAAATTATATTATTTGATGACTTACATTTATTGATGAAAAGGGATAACAAATGGTCTTGATTTCAAATGGTTGAGGAGTTCTGAGAAAGCTTTAAAAACTGAGGAAATGCTTCATATACTGGAAAGTGTTAATGACACATTAAACATATATAACAAAGTAATATGAAAAATAAAACAATAGGAAAGACTAAAAAATACTTATTTTACAAAAGTAGTTGATAATTGATTTATTGGCTAATATCTGAACCCACAACATGATAAACACGTATAGGTCACTTATGGAAGAACACTGTGGGTTCAAACTTCCAGAAAGATCTGATAGATGTCCAAGTTAGAAAAGGTCATTTTAGCTGTATAAGTGATGGTAATTACTTATAAAAAACCCAGATAACATAATTTATAATTCAGACAATTGATGCAGTAGTCAGAAATATCTGGAAATTAATTATGACTGAAATTTTTAAAATGTGACCTTCAAAAAGTTATTTACTATCTGGTAACCTATATTATTAATATAAAATAAAATAAGTTTATGCAAGGTGTAACACTGAGCACTCAACCTGGAATTTATAAGTTCTCAGTAATTATCAGTTTTAATTATTATCTTAGTCATCATTTCTATGGTACTATTTCTGATATATAACAGCCTTTAATTAGTATAACGTATCATTTATGCAATGTTTGATTTTTAAAAAATACTTTAGTTATGACAATTAAGTTTAAATTAGTCTTTAAGAAGTTACTTCATCTTTAATTTTATTTAAAAATTAGGGTTCTTTTATTCAATCTGAAACATGTAAGAGGAATTATGTTTGGCCTTTTGCTATATAATGAATTCCTTTCCAAGAATCTGTTTATAGATGTTGAGCAAAATATGTATAAATGTATTATTATACAAAAAAGCTTACCATCTACTGATTATAAAATCCAAAACTAATTGTTCCCTATCATAAGGTCAATACATTTCACTTAATATTATATACACACCCAAATATGCATGTGTGTATTCACTTGACTAGCGTTCTGCAGACAATAATTTGAATACTTGGAGAAATCACCCAATATTTGGTATTTTATGGTTATTGTTTATACCAAATTATTAAAAAAAACCAATGTTTTACTTTGATTTTGTTGTATATTTACTATAGCTCAGTTGCATCCCCTCTAACATTTGTTAGTTCCCACTAAGTGAGACGGTCTAGCAGAGAGACAGGAGAGGAGGGACACATACCTTCTGTTGGCCAGGAAGTTGTGCATTCTTTAGTGTGCAGATCAGGTTACTCTCTAAAAAGAGACCTGCTATAGCTGGTAATAAAAGGAGAAATTTAAAAACTTACAACCGGTCAAGATAAGCAATGTCTGTGACCTTCACAGGCTGCCCTGTGAAGGCTCAGAGTGAAGCTAGAATGGAAAATATTGATTTGTCGTCAATGTGTCACTTCAGGTTTGAACAGGAAATCCTCACACTTAGGCGAGTTGAAGAGAGTTTAGCTTATCACACACCTCCAGAAAATAGGAGACGTTGGGCTCCAATTAAAAGGACAACTGGACCTCTAGTTGTGTTATTTACATTTTCCATTTTTAAATGCCTCTGAGAAATTGTTATCATATACTGTAAGATCCCTTAGATCTGATAAACAAAGTGCCTGAAGAACTATGGATGGAGCTTTGTGACACTGTATAGGAGGCAGTGGTCAAGGTCATCCCCAAGAAAAAGGAATGCAAAGAGGCAAGATGGTTGTCTGAGGAGGCCTTACCAATAGCTGAGAAAAGAAGAGAAACTAAAGGCAAAGGAGAAGAGGAAAGATTAATTCATCTAAATGCAGAGTTCCAAAGAATAGCAAGGAGAGATAATAAAGCCTTCCTCAGTGACCAGTGCAAAGGATAGAGGAAAACAATAGAATGGGAAGGAGTAGAGATCTCTTCAAGAAGATTAGAGGTACCAAGGGAACATTTCATGCAAAGATGGGCTTGATAAAGGACAGAAATGGTATGGGCCTAACAGAAGCAAAAGATATTAAGAAGATGTGGCAAGAATACACAGAAGAACTATATAAAAAAAATCTTCATGACTCAGATAAGCACCCAGATCACTTGCCCAGAGCCAGACACCTTGGAATGTGAAGTCAAGTGGGCCTTAGAAAGCATCACTATGAACAAAACTAGTGGAAGTGATGGAATTCCAGTTGAGCTATTGGAAATCCTGAAAGATGATGCTGTGAAAGTGCTGCACTCAATATGCCAGAAATTTTGGAAAACTCAGCAGTGGCCACAGGACAAGAAAACGTCAGTTTTCATTCAAATCCCAAAGAAAGGCAATGCCAAGGACTGTTCAAACTACTGCACAATTGCACTCATCTCATTTGCTAGCAAAGTAATGCTCAAAATTCTCCAAGCCAGGCTTCAACGGTATGTGAACTGAGAAATTCCAGATGTTCAAGCTGGCTTTAGGAAAGGCAGAGGAAGCAGAGATCAAGTTTCCAACATCCATTGGATCATCAAAAAAGCAAGAGACCAAAAGACTGTTCTATACATTTGTGTCTCTTTTGCCGTCTCACATACAGGGTTATCATTACCATCTTTCTAAATTCCACATATATGCGTTAGTATACTGTATTGGTGTTTTTCTTTCTGGTTTAGTTCACTCTGTATAATAGGCTCCGGTTTCATCCACCTCATTAGAACTGATTCAAATGTATTCTTTTTAATGGCTGAGTAGTACTCCACTGTGTATATGTACCACAGCTTTCTTATCCATTCATCTGCTGATGGACATCTAAGTTGCTTCCATATCCTGGCTATTATAAATGCCATTGAAACATGTATAATATCATATATGAAACGAGTCACCAGTCCAGGTTCAATACATGATACTGGATGCTTGGGGCTGGTGCAGAGACGACCCAGAGGGATGGTACGGGGAGGGAGGAGGGAGGAGGGGTCAGGATGGGGAACACGTGTATACCTATGGCGGATTCATGTTGATGTATTGCAAAACCGATACAATATTATAAAGTAATTAACCTCCAATTAAATAAATTTATATTTAAAAAAAAAGCAAGAGACCTGTGGAAAAGCATTTATTTCTGCTTTATTTATTTCTGCCACAGCCTTT
>NW_011494962.1:1231788-1232116 GCF_000754665.1 Bison bison bison | reverse complement strand
GGAGGAAGGAGGTGGGGTCGATGGGGAACACTTGTATACCTATGGCGGATTGATGTTGATGTATTGCAAAACCAATACAATATTATAAAGTAATTAACCTCCAATTAAATACGTTTATATTAAAAAAAAAAAAGCAAAAGACCTGCAGAAAAGCATTTATTTCTGCTTTATTGACTATGCCAAAGCCTTTGGCTATGTGGATCACAACAAACTGCAGAAAATTCATAAAGAGATGGGAACAACAAAAAAAAAGAACAACAACAACAACAAAAAAAAAGAGATGGGAACACCAGACCACCCAACCTGCCTCCTGAGAAATCTATATGCA
>NW_011494962.1:1231149-1231688 GCF_000754665.1 Bison bison bison | reverse complement strand
GCTGCTTCTAAGTCGCTTCAGTCGTGTCTGACTCTGTGCGACCCCATAGACGGCAGCCCACCAGGCTCCTCTGTCTTTGGGATTTTCCAGGCAAAAGTACTGGAGTGGGGTGCCATTGCCTACCTTTATTTAAAAGGAGAAAAACACTTTTGCATAGGGATTCAGAGAAGAAGGAATCCCAAGCCATTTAAAAGTGCTTTTGAAAAGATTGCAAATGGTGTAGCTGACATAGAAGTAATTACAATCGTTCAGTTCAGTTCAGTTCAGTCGCTCAGTCATGTCCCACTCTTTGTGACCCCGTGAATCGCAGCACGCTTGGCCTCTTTGTTCAATTGTTATTCCTATGCATTTTGAAGAAAAATTATAAAGCACTGGAGCACTGTTGGCCCTTTAGGTGCACAGATCTATGTAGTTCTTAAGAGGAAAAAAAAATAAACAAACAACAAACAAGAGCCAAAATGCAATCCTTTTTTGTTGTTGTTTCTGCTTAACTAGCACTTACTTCTGGGGTAAAATAGGGCTCAGACATTCTCATTATA
>NW_011494962.1:1226130-1227776 GCF_000754665.1 Bison bison bison | reverse complement strand
TGCATATTAATTTTAATTTTTTTAATGAATTTTGTTTTTTAGCACATTTACAGAAAAATTTGAAGATAGTATAGAATTCAATATATTTTGAAATCAGTTCCTCTTTAATTCATTTTATATTAGTATTGCAATTTTGTTGTAATTAATAAACCAACATCAGTGTATTTTTAGTAACGAAAATCCATAGTTTATTCATGCTTCTTAATTGTTTTTACCTATGTCCTTTTTCTATTCCAGAATCCCATCCAGGTTACCACATGACATTTAGATGTCATGTCTCTTTAGGCTCCCCTTGGCTATTACAGACTTTCCTTGTGTTTGATGATCTTGATAGTTTTGAAAACTGCTAGGTACGTATATTTTAGAATATCCTTCATTGAGATATGTCTGACATTTTTCTCATGAGGAGATTGGAGTTGTAAATTTGGGGAGGACGACAGAGTGCAAATTTTGTTACATCATATCAAGGGAACAAACTGTGAACATGACCTCACTGTTGATGTTACCTTTGCTCACTGAGGTGGTGGTTGTCAGGTTTTCCACTCGAAGGTTACTCTTATTTTCCCTCTTCCATATGACTCTGTAATAATTTCTTTGGAAGGAAATCATTATGTGCAGTAAGTACTTAAGGAGTAAGGAGTCCCATCCCTTTAGGCAAGAGCATCTACATTATTTATTTAGAATTTTTCTGCACAGGAGATTGTTTCATCTCCCTCATTTGCTAAAGTATTCAATCATTTTATACTACTGTGGACTCATGGGTATTTTATATTGGGGTTATAATTAATACTATTTCTTTTCTGTGATTTTTGCTGCTTAAACTGTTCCATCTTTGGCCATTGGTAATTCCTTTACTAGTTGACATACCTCTACAGTTTTAAGCACTTCTCCATTTTCTAGAACTACAAAAATCTCCAGGCTCTTCTTATGTATTTCCTACCCCTATTTTAGAATCAGCCATTTTTTCCAAGTAGCTAAGATTTTACTTACTAGTAATGGAATTATAATAAAAAATGGCCACTCAGTAAGTTTTTTCTTCTTTGCAAAAAAAAGCTAAAACAATTTTGAAAAAGACAATGCAGCAGAACTCACATCACTTCACAACGTCCTATAAATTCACAATAATCAAGTTATTGGTGAAAGAAGGCAGATATTCAGATCAATGAAATAGGATAGTGTTTAGAAATAGATACAAGTGGTGAATTGATTTTTGACAAAAGTGCCATGATAATTCAACAGAAGAGTACAATTTTCAAAAAATGGTGCTGAAATAACTAGACATCTTTTTGCAAAACATTTTTAAAAAGAATTTAATCCATAATTTGCTCTATATACAAAATTAATGCAATGAAATATAGATATCAATGCAAACATCCAAAATACATAAAGAGAGAACTCTCAGAACTCGATAATAAGAAAATGAACAACCCACTAATATAAGCAAGATATTTAATCAATCTTTACCATAGGAGATCATATGAAAGGATGGTGCACATCATTTATTGGTTCAGTTCAGTTCAGTCATTCAGTGGTGTCCGACTCTTTGTGACCCCATAAATTGAAGCATGCCAGGCCTTCCTGTCCATCACCAACTCCTGCAGTTTACTCAAACTCATGTCCATCAAGTCGGTGATGCCATCCAGCCA
>NW_011494962.1:1225677-1226030 GCF_000754665.1 Bison bison bison | reverse complement strand
GAATACAAGGTGTACTGGAAGGCAGTATTTATAAAACACATGTCTGAAAAAATATTAACACCCAAAATATATAAAGAGAAAACTCTTAGAGCTCAATAATAAGAAAATGAACAACCCAACAAAAATAGGCAAAATATTTAATCAATCTTTACCATAGGAGATCATATGAAAGGATGGTGCACATCATTTATTGGTTCAGTTCAGTTCAGTCATTCAGTGGTGTCTGACTCTTTGTGACCCCATGAATTGCAGCACACCAGGCCTCCCTGTCCATCACCAACTCCTGCAGTTTACTCAAACTCATGTCCATCAAGTCGGTGATGCCATCCAGCCATCTCATCCTCTGTCATCCC
>NW_011494962.1:1220989-1222869 GCF_000754665.1 Bison bison bison | reverse complement strand
AACTGATGTTCATCTTGTAACTTAATTTTTACCACATTTATGCACATATATTGGGATTTCCCTGATGGCCAGTGGTAAAGAACCTGCCTGCTAATGAAGGTGATGAGGGTTTGATCTCTGGTTCTGGAAGATTCCCTGGAGAAGGAAATGGTCACCCACCCAAGTACTCTTGCCTGGGAAATCCCATGGACAGAGGAGACTGGCAGGCTACAGTCCATGTGGTTGCAAAAGAGTTGACATGACTTAGCAACTAAACAACAAACAACAGCAATGTACATATATTATCTCATGTGATCTTCCTAACATATGTTGGAAAGAAAATATAACCAGTTTTATTACAAGCAAAGTAATGTGTGAAAGGGAACTAAAGAGAGAGTTTCTGACTATAAATTCTGTATTTCTCTATTCTGCTTTAGTTTTTACCCTTAGTTTGTTTTTATTTTCCTTTGTTTTTTTCACCATAGAGAATATGGCAAACACTTAGTCTCTCTACCCAGAAAAAAATTATGTACATACCATCTATTCATAAGATTTGACATTCAATTTCATGGTTTTCATAGATGGTCTTATTTCTTGATGAAGATATCCTACATAAAAGATTAGGGCTTCTAGACTCTAAAGCTAATTTTTGAGCCCACCAGGTTTCCCTGTCTATGGAATCCTCTAGGCAAGAATACTGGAGTGGGTTGCCATTCCCTTCTCCAGGGGATCTTGCTGACCCAGGGATGATACCCAGATCTTCTGCATTGCAGGCAGATTCTTTATTGTCTGAGCCACCAGGGAAGCCCCTTGGAATAAAAAGGAAGTTAATTCAGATCTGCAAATGTCTTCTTTTCGGGTTCAGATTTGCTCTGTTTTCTCGATGGTTTTCAAGTTCATATTTTTATAACTATTTATGAGTTTAAAAGCCAAAAATATGGGTGATTGTACTATTACAGATAATTGAGTTAGTCTTAGTGTCTGTGAAAGAATATTAAAAGATTCTCCTTAACTTGGAATGTAGGAATATATTTCTTGAAAGAATAATAGTAAATTATTTCTCTATTCAAATCAAGGATATTGATAAGGATTATGAAATATTTAGTTCAATTTTCTTGAAAGTTAGTATGAGTTAAAATTTAATATGATTTGAATTAATTGATCTTATATCAAATTTTAAATTCATACTAAGTCTTCCTTTTACCCTAAACTCAGTGGTATTGTACTTCTTGATTTTGTTGGAGGTAAAATGACATTTTTTTTAGAGAGAAGCTACATTTCCATGAAATTATCAGTATGAAAATATAATTATCTCTGATAAAATGAAATATTTTAAGCATAATTTTTTCCTAATTGTTTCATGTTTCCCTTTACATATGCTCTACTGGAAAAGTTCTAAATGTGGGTGAGTTAGATGAATTAAAGGAAATTCTAATTTCATTTCTACTTGTATTTCTGACCTTAAGATGAGAACTGTCTAGATCTGTATCAACTTACAACTGTAAACTATGGACACTCAAATATTATCAAGCATTCAGATTTAGCTAACAGGACTTCCCCAGTGGTCAAGTTGTTAAGAATCTGTCTGCCAAAGCAGGGGACACAGCTTGGATCCCCAGTCCAGTAAGATTCCACATGTAACAGACAGCTAAACCTGCGCACTACAACTACTGAGCCTGAGCTTTAGAGCCCATACTCCACAACAAGGGAAGTCACCTCCACAAGAAGCCCTGTCACCGCAGTTAGAGAAAGCCCACGGGCAGCGAGGAAGACCCAGCACAGCTTAAAAAAAAAATGATTTAGGCAACACCTAACGGCCAGATGGCCAGAAGAATAAGATGAATACAGGGTGAGATGGAAAAAGAAATACATCACCTGTTGTTCCTTATCTTCTATCTTAA
>NW_011494962.1:1218183-1219236 GCF_000754665.1 Bison bison bison | reverse complement strand
CTTCATTTTCTGAATATTGAGCTTTAAGCCAACTTTTTCACTCTCCACTTTCACTTTCATCAAGAGGCTTTTGAGTTCCTCTTCACTTTCTGCCATAAGGGTGGTGTCATCTGCATATCTGAGCTTATTGATATTTCTCCCGGCAATCTTGATTCCAGCTTGTGTTTCTTCCAGTACAGCGTTTCTCATGATGTACTCTGCATATAAGTTAAATAAACAGTGTGGCAATATACAGCCTGGAGAAACTCCTTTTCCTATTTGGAACCAGTCTGTTTTTCCATGTCCAGTTCTAACTGTTGCTTCCTGACCTGCATACAAATTTCTCAAGAGGCAGATCAGGTGGTCTGGTATTCCCATCTCTTTCAGAATTTTCCACAGTCTAATGGAGTGGCCATCATGGTCAAAAAAAGAGTCCGAAATGCAGTACTTGGATGCAATCTCAAAAACGACAGAATAATCTGTTCGTTTCCAAGGCAAACCATTCAATATCACAGTAATCCACGTCTATGCCCCAACCAGTAATGCTGAAGAAGCTGAAGTTGAACGGTTCTAAGAAGACCTACAAGACCTTTTAGAACTAACACCCCAAAAAGATATCCTTTTCATTATAGGGGACTGGAATGCAAAAGTAGGAAGTCAAGAAACACCTGGGTAACAGGCAAATTTGGCCTTGGAATACAGAACGAAGAAGGGCAAAGACTTAATAGAGTTTTGCCAAGAAAATATACACTGGTCAAAACAAACACCCTCTTCCAACAACACAAGAGAAGACTCTCTATACATGGACATCACCAGATGGTCAACACCGAAATCAGATTGATTATATTCTTTGCAGCCAAAGATGGAGAAGCTCTATACAGTCAGCAAAAACAAGACCAGGAGCTGACTGTGGCTCAGACCATGAACTCCTTATTGCCAAATTCAGACTTAAATTGAAGAAAGTAGGGAAAACCACTAGACCATTCAGGTATAACCTAAATCAAATCCCTTATGATTATACAGTGGATGTGAGAAATAGATTTAAGGGCCTAGATCTGATAGAGTGCCTGATGA
>NW_011494962.1:1215390-1217879 GCF_000754665.1 Bison bison bison | reverse complement strand
CTATTTCTATTTTCACTAGCCTAAGAGAGAGACAAAATACAAACTATATTTTAATTAGAAGTTTGAAATCATTATGTACCTTTCTGGAGCTTTGTTACCAGAGAGGACTTATTCTGTTCTGATATTTGGGTACCTAGAAAAAAAATGGAAGTAATGTTTTAAAATATTGACATTGATTTAAATAAATCATAATAATTTTAGTTTTTAGTTTAAACATGGTGTTTGTATTATTTAGGATGATCTGGAAAAAATTGCTTTAAAAATAATTAATGAGATAATGAAGACTGCTGCTGCTGCCTCTGCTAAGTCAGGTCAATTGTGTCCAACTCTGTGCGACCCCATAGGCGGCAGCCCACCAGGCTCTTCTGTCCTAGGGGGTGTATATTTCAAAAACCTTAGAAAACAGACTCCACCACCTCTTACAATACTTGGTTCAAGAAATCTCAAGAATTAATTTGTTTTTCTCAATAAGATGTTTAAATTTCCTAAATTATATCTTTGATTTATGAAATCAGAAAATATCTGTGTATATATTTAATTTTCCCTACAATCATTCTGCAATTTATACTTTGCACAATCACAGAATAACCATTCAATACTTAGGCTAAATGCACACATTAAAATAAGAGTTCTATTCCATAATAATATGACATTTTAGAGGCACTGAGGATCATTAAAATGAAAGGTTCATTCATAATCTTTCAAAACTTGACTTACGTGGAATAAAAGTTATCACTCTCACTATAGTATACATCAAAACAAAACAGATGATTCCCAGGATCACAACAATGAGCTTCTCTCGAGCTGACGGTGAATCTGCAGGGAGAGAAAAGGAAACACTGAGAAAAGAGTGATGGAGACAGTTATTTTAGAAGAACAAAAGATCCCACATCCGTGAGAATTCAAAGACATCAACTTGGACCCCAAAACAATATCTACCATTGCAATCCTCCTCTCAGAATATACCATTCCTTTTTCAGCAAATATAAGGCTTCACGAGTTGTAGATCAAAGACTACAAATTACAGCATTGCCTGGGTAGGTAGTCCTAGAGGAGGGCATGGCAACCTTATCCAGCATTCATGCCTGGAGAGTCCCCATGGACAGAGGAGCCTGGCGGGCTACAGTCCATGGGGTGGCAAAGAGGTGGACACAACTGAGCGACTAAGCACAGCACAGCACATATGTCATATTAGAATATTGTATTTCAAACTCCAGCTCTAAGTCTCATTAATAAAAACATGTAAGGGGGTAAATGTTTTACACTTGCAGTGGTAGTTCCTGTCATTCCATTGACATAAAGAAAGCCATTTTGAAAGTTTAATCCCACGTAGGTTTTCTCCTGCTCAGCTGCTAAAATTGATCTTTTCAGGATCTTACCTCTCATTTGCTGTCTCCTGGTGTCCTTAACCAGACTCGGTTCTGAGTAGCTTTCCTTTTGGTTCTTCATCTCTGTGGCTGTTTAATGTCAAGGATGTTGCTCTATGGAAACTTTACATAAGTAGTTAATAAATGGTGTATAAAAGCACAAGAAGCCTTGAAAGGTTAAACTGGGTGATGTGTGACATCAGTTAACAGCACTCATTTAGCAGCTGAGCAAATCCAAGTTTGGTTCTCATTTCAGTAGACCTTTAGACAACTGTTTCATCATAGAGTAAGTAGTTTTAAAAATAGTATTTGATGTGTAATAACCAAGAATGGTGGGAAATGGCGGGAAGTGAGAAGGAAACTCAAAGGAGGGGACATATGTACACCTATGATTAATTTATGCTGATGTATGACAGAAATCAAACCAATATTGTAAACCATCATCAATCAGTTAAAAACAACTAATTCTCCGTTTGACATAATGTTACTTGTTTATTGGAACAATGAAAATTAGTAGGTTATTGAAAAAAGTTCATGAAGAGTAATATCCTGATCAATTAAAGGTCAAATTTCACAGAAATACTTTAAAGCTATTATAATAACTTTGTTCAAATTAAAAGTCTATATTGGAAAAAAATGCAGCAATTATATTGATAAGTTTCAGTTCAGTTCAGTTCAGTCACTCAGTCTTTTCCAACTCTTTGCGACCCCATGAATTGCAGCATGCCAGGCCATCACCAACTCCCAGAGTTCACTCAAACTCATGTCCATTGAGTCAGTGATGCCATCCGTTTAAAATCCATTAAAAGTTAAAGACAGCTTTCTAAAGGTGAGGGAATAGCAGTATTGGAATATATGGTACACTCTGTACTAAACTACTTTAATTGGAACATTCATTTATGAAAAGGGAATGATATGCTATCAAATAATTCTATTTTAAGTGATTGTGGAGTTCTAAGAAATCATTAAAAAAATTAAAGAAATATTTTACATGTTAAAAATGGTACTGCTACTGCTAAGTTGCTTCAGTCATGTCCGACTCTGTGCGATCCCATAGACGGCAGCCCACCAGGCTCCTCCGTCCATGGGATTTTCCAGGCAAGAGTACTGGAGTGGGGTGCC
>NW_011494962.1:1213568-1213899 GCF_000754665.1 Bison bison bison | reverse complement strand
AATCTGCCATTCCGTTGTTCCATGTCCTGTTCTACTCTTGCTTCTTGACCTGCATGCAGATTTCTCAGGAGGCAGCTATATTGGTCTTGTATTCCCATCTCTTTAAGAATATTCCACAGGTGGTTGTGATCCACACAGTCAAAGGCTTTAGCAGAGTCGATGGGGCAAAAGTAGATTTTTTTATGGAATTCCCTGGCTTTCTCTATGATTCAATGGATGTTAGCAATGTGATCATCTGCCTTCTCTGAATCCAGCCTGAATATCTGGAAGTTTTCTGTTCATGTACTGCTGAAGCTTAGCTTCAAGGATTTTGAGCATAATCTTGATAGCA
>NW_011494962.1:1212391-1213112 GCF_000754665.1 Bison bison bison | reverse complement strand
CACTACCTTGTTTTTAGTAAGGCTTCCTAAGGCCCACTTGACTACACACTTCAAGATACCTGGCTCTAGGTGAGTGACCACACCATTGTGGTTATCTGGGTCATTAAGAGCTTTTCTGTACAGGTATTCTGGGTATTTTTCCACCTCTCCTTAATCTCTTCTGCTTCTGTTAGGTTCTTGCCATTTTTGTCCTCTCTTGTGCCTATCTTTGCATGAAATATTCCCTTGGTATCTCCAGTTTTCTTGAAGATATGTCTAGGCTTTCCCATTCTATTGTTTTTCTTTATTTCATTGTATTGTTCACTTAGGAAGACTTTCTCTCTCATTGCTAATCTATGGAACTCTGCATTCAGTTGGGTATATCTTTTCCTGATCCTCTGCCTTTCACTTCTCTTATATTCTCAGGTATTTGTAAGCTGTTTGTAAGCTATTTGCAAACTCTAGTATGTCCTAATAATATAGACTAATATTTGAACTGTCTATAGCAATTGCTAATGGCTACCTATACGATGAATATCTTTATTATATTTTATATTAATAAACTAAAAAATAATATTCTATTACCCACTTCATTGAATTATCGCAAGTGAAACATTCATTAGTGATGCTAAATAGTGTAAAATTCAGTAATATTCACTTTTAAAATTTGAAGTGAAAAGTGAAAGTCACTCAGTTGTGTTCAACTCTTTGCAAATGCATGAACTGTACCCTACCAGCTCCA
>NW_011494962.1:1209578-1210159 GCF_000754665.1 Bison bison bison | reverse complement strand
TATGATAATCCTAAATTTATATTAAGTATATATATAATAGCTTTCCATTTAAATTTTAAGAATGTTTATGTTTTAAAATATTTTGTTTAACACACTATGTATGTAAAACAGTTATTTTAATAACTGCTAACTTAATGAGCCATATTATTTTATCAAAAGCCATGAACAGGAAAGTAAAGAACACAAACTGCTTTAGTTAATATACTCTCATAGTATCAACCAAGAACCATGTTACAAAAGATTGAGCCTGTTTAATAATTATATACTGAATATGTAACCTATTAGCAATTAAAAAATGTATGTAAAAAGCAAGAGAGTTCCAAAAAAACATCTATATCTGCTTTATTGACTATGCCAAAGCCTTTGACTGTGTGGATCACAATAAACTGTGGAAAATTATGAAACAGATGGGATAACCAGACCACCTGATCTGCCCTCTTGAGAAACCTGTATGCAGGTCAGGAAGCAACAGTTAGAACTGGACATGGAACAACAGACTGGTTCCAAATAGGAAAAAGAGTATGTCAAGGCTGTATATTGTCACCCTGCTTATTTAACTTCTATGCAGAGTACATCATGAG
>NW_011494962.1:1208672-1209304 GCF_000754665.1 Bison bison bison | reverse complement strand
CCAGAAGGAAAAAACATAAATACAGTATACTAACGCATATATATGGAATTTAGAAAGATGGTAACGATAACCCTGTATACGAGACAGCAAAAAGAGACACTGACGTATAGAACAGTCTTATGGACTCTGTGGGAGAGGGAGAGGGTGGGAAGATTTGGGAGAATGGCATTGAAACATGTAAAATATCATGTGTGAAACGAGATGCCAGTCCAGGTTCAATGCACGATACTGGATGCTTGGGGCTAGTGCACTGGGACGACCCAGAGGGATGGTATGGGGAGGGAGGAGGGAGGAGGGTTCAGGATGGGGAACACATGTATACCTGTGGTGGATTCATTTTGATATTTGGAAAAACTAATGCAATTATGTAAAGTTTAAAAATAAAATAAAATTAATTTAAAAAAATTTAAAAAAAGAAAAAGAAAAATCATAACAAAGAAAAAATTACAGTAGAGGGGAATAGAAGGGTCAAAGCTATTTTCATTTGAAAGACAATAAAATTAATAAATGACACGTGGAGAATAGAGAAAACATGAATCTTTTATATCTATATAAATATGACAATCCAATGCTCCTGCTGCTGCGAAGTCACATCAGTTGTGTCCGACTCTGTGTGACCCCATAAATGGCAG
>NW_011494962.1:1207310-1208572 GCF_000754665.1 Bison bison bison | reverse complement strand
TCCACTACTTATCAAGCAGATATAGCAGTAGGCAATAGAAATATCTAAGCTAGACAAGTAACCAGTACATATATGAACACACACACATACAGTAACATAGAATATTCTTATTGTTTTAAGTTCAAATGAACATTTCCCCCAAATTTGCTATAGATGCTTAAGTCCAGTTACACCACTAAAAAATCTACAGAAATTTGCTGTCACAACACTAGCCCACAGCCAAGTTTGGCAAGTGGGCACTTGAAATGTGAATATTCAAATTTAATTTTTAATTAATTAGAAGAAATAAATATTTCAGATTGATTTCATAGTCACATCAGCCATATGTAATAGACATACAGAATATTTCCAGATTCATGAAAATTTCTCTAACTAGTTTACCTAAAATGAAGGCAATAACTAAAATTTTGAAAATCTTTATTGGGTTTTATATTCAGTACTGTATTTCTAAATAACATATGAGCCAAGGAAAAATCAAAGTCAAATTTCATAATTTTATATGAATTAAAGAAAAATAGAACAACAAGATTCTGTCTTGTGACATATGAATTGCATTAAATGCATACATTGTAAACAAAAAAAAAAGAAAGAAGAAATCCGAGCACGCTTGACAAGAAACTTGAAATGAAAAAGCAATTTCGGTGAAATTAAAGTAGTTGACATAAAGACGAAGGAAGAAACTAGCAAATATGAAAAATCATAACAAAGAAAAAATTACAGTAGAGGGGAATAGAAGGGTCAAAGCTATTTTCATTTGAAAGACAATAAAATTAATAAATGACACGTGGAGAATAGAGAAAACATGAATCTTTTATATCTATATAAATATGACAATCCAATGCTCCTGCTGCTGCGAAGTCACATCAGTTGTGTCCGACTCTGTGTGACCCCATAAATGGCAGCCTGCCAGGCTTTTCCATCCCTGGGATTCTCCAGGCAAGAACACTGGAGTGGGTTGCCATTTCCTTCTCCAGTGCATGAAAATGAGAAGTGAAAGTGAAGTAGCTCAGTCGTGTCCGACTCTTAGCGACCCCATGAACTGCAGCCCAGGCTCCTCCGTCCATAGGATTTTTCCAGGCAAGACCACTGGAGTGGGTCTCCAGTGCCTTCTCTGTGACAATACAATAGATGTTGGCAATTTGATTCTTTGTTGTTGATAAAATTGCCAACATCTGTTGGATCATTGGAAAAGCAAGAGACTTCCAGAAAAACACCTTCTGCTTTGTTGACTAGGCCAAAGCCTTTGACTGTATAGATCACAA
>NW_011494962.1:1205732-1206841 GCF_000754665.1 Bison bison bison | reverse complement strand
TAGAAAGCATTCATCACTAATCAATTTGCAGTCTTTTCCTGTTCTGTCTCTTCAGAACTCTTAGTAATCACTAATCTACTTTTGGTCTCTTGACTCCTATTTTTGATATAACATAGAAATGGGCTCACACAGTATGCAACCTTTTAGAAGTTTGAATGCCATAAACATACTGTTGAGCAAAAAAAGTGAGACAAAAGGAACGATACCTATATTATTGGATGTGTATATGATACTTCAGTGGGGTTTTCCAGGTGGCACTAGTGGTAAAGCAACTGCCTGCCAGTGCAGGAGATGAGGGTTTGATCCCTGGGTCAGGAAGGTCCTCCAGGGAATATAAATGATAGCCCACTCCAGTAGTCTTTTTTTTTTTTATTAATTAATTTAGTTTAATTGGAGAATAATTACTTTAAAATATTGTGGCATATTTCTCATACATGGACATGAATCAGCCATAGGTGCACATGTGTTCCCCCATTCAGAACCCTGCTCTCACCTTCTTCCCTCCCCCATCCCTTGGGTTGTCCCAGGGCACCAGCTCTGAGAATCCTGCTTCATGCATCCAACTTGCATTGGTCATCTCTTTTATATACGGGAATATACATGTTTCAATGCTATTCTCTGAAATCATCCCACCCTTGCCTTCTCCCGCATACTCCAAAAGTCTGTTCTTTACATCTGTGTCTCTTTTGTTGCCTTGCGTATAGGATCATTATTACCTTCTTTCTAAAGTCCATATATGTGCATTAATATAGTGTATTGATGGTTCTCTTTCTGATTTAGTTCCCGCTGTATAATAGGCTTCAGTTTCATCCACCTCATTAGAACTGATTCAAACGCTGGGAAAACCAGTCAACCATATGCAAAAGAATGAAACTAGAGCACTTTCTAACACCATAAACAAAAATAAACTCACAATGGATTAAAGATCTAAATTTAACACTATTGCTGCTGCTGCTGCTAAGTCGCTTCCGTCGTGTCCGACTGTGGGACCCCATAGACGGCAGCCCATCAGGCTCCACCATCCCTGGGATTCTCCAGGCAAGAACACTGGAGTATGTTGCCATTTCCTCCTCCAATGCATGAAAGTGAAAAGTGAAAGTGAAGTCATT
>NW_011494962.1:1204146-1205632 GCF_000754665.1 Bison bison bison | reverse complement strand
GAACTGAAACCTGACAAAACCATTATGGTTTTTACGGATGTTAAACAGACAATAAAGCTGTATTATAAAAACTTTTTACGATCCATATGAAATAGAATGTCTAGAAAATGCAAATTACCAAATATAGTACAACAACAATAAACCTGTATAAGCTTAACATATGTTAAATATATTAATTTACTTTTGGTCTCTCTACTCCTATTTTTGATATTACATGGAAGTGGGCTCACATAATATGCAATATTTTAGAGGTTTGAATGCCATAAACATACTGTTGAGCAAAAAAAGTGAGACACAAAAGAGCGATACCTATATTTTTGGATGTGTATATGATACTTCAGTGGGGTTTTCCAGGTGGCACTAGTGGTAAAGCGACTGCCTGCCAGTGTAGGAGATGAGGGTTTGATCCCTGGGTTAGGAAGGTCCTCCAGGGAATATGAAATGATAGCCCACTCCAGTAGTCTTTTTTTTTTTAAATTAATTTATTTATTTTAATTGGAGGATAATTACTTTAAAATATTGTGGTATTTTTTCTCACACATGTACATGAATCAGCCATGGGTTCGCATGTGTTCTCCCATTCAGAAACCCTCTCTCACCTTCCTCCCTCCCTCATCCCTTGGGTTGTCCCAGAGCACCAGCTCTGAGTGTCCTGCTTCATGCATCCAACTTGCACTGGTCATCTGTTTTATATACGGGAATATACATGTTTCAGTGCTATTCTCTCAAATCATCCCACCCTCGCCTTCTTCCACATACTCCAAAAGTCTGTTCTTTACGTCTGTGTCTCTTTTGTTGCCTTGCGTATAGGATCATTGTTACCTTCTTTCTAAAGTCCATATATGTGCATTAATACAATGTATTGATGGTTCTCTTTCTGATTTAGTTCCCTCTGTATAATAGGCTCCAGTTTCATCCACCTCATTAGAAATGATTCAAACGCTGGGAAAACCAGTCAACCATATGCAAAAGAATGAAACTAGAGCATTTTCTAACACCATAAACAAAAATAAACTCAAAATGGATTAAAGATCTAAATTTAACACCAGAGACTATTAAAACTCTTAGAGGAAAACAGAGGCATAACACCCTCTGACATAAATCACAGCAAGATTCTCTGTGACCCACCTTGCAGAGTAATGGAAATAAAAACAAAAATACAAATGGGACCTAGGTAAACTTTAAAGCTTTTGCACAACAAAGGAAACTATAAGCCAGGTGGAAAGGCAGCCTTCAGAATGGAAGACAATAACAGCAAATGAAACAACTGACAAAGAATTAAGCTCCAAAATATACAAGCATTTTATGCAGCTCAATACCAGAAAAATGAACAACCCAATCAAAAAGTGGGCCAAACATTGAAATACATATAATATCATATATGGAACGAGTCACCAGTCCAGGTTCGATGCAGGATACTGGATGTTTGGGGCTGGTGCACTGGGACGACCCAGAGGGATGGTATGGTGAGGGAGGAGGGAGGAGG
>NW_011494962.1:1195403-1204046 GCF_000754665.1 Bison bison bison | reverse complement strand
TTGTGTATATGTACCACTGCTTTCTTATCCATTCATCTGCTGATGGGCATCTAGGTTGCTTCCATGTCCTGGCTATTATAAAGTGCTGCGATGAAATATCATGTATGAAACAAGATGCCAGTCCAGGTTCAATGCACGATACTGGATGCTTGGGGCTGGTGCACTGGGACAGACCCAGAGGGATGGTATGGGGAGGGAGGAGGAGGAGGGTTCAGGATGGGGAACACATGTATACCTGTGGCAGATTCATTTCGATATTTGGCAAAACCAATACAATATTGTAAAGTTTAAAAATAAAATAAAATTAAAAAAAAAGTGGGCCAAAGAAGTAAACAGATATTTCTCCAAAGAAGATATACAGAGGGCTAATAAAACACACGAAAATATATGTAGCTTTCTCATATCACAACATCACTCATTACTAGAAAATGCAAATTAAAAACACAATGAGGTATTGTCTCTGCCGGTCAGAATGGCCACCATAAAAAAGTCAACAAACAATAATTGCTGGAGAGGGTGTGGAGAAAAAGGAAACCCTCTTACACTGTTGATGGGAATGCAAACTGGTACAGCCACTATGCAGAACAGTGTGGAAATTCCTTAAAAATCTGGGAATAGAACCACTCCAGTATTCTTGACTGGAGAATTCCTTGGACAGAGAAGCCTGACAGCCTATAGTCAATGGGGTCTCAAAGAGTCAGACACAACTGAACGAATGAGCACACACAATTATATTTCAACTGTTTTTGAAAAACATTCATTATCAGAAAAAATAATATAATTCATTTTAAAATTTATGCAATCAGAATATTATTTCCATTTCATAAAAGATCAAGTTACCCAACAGTATCCAAACTCATATTTTAATTCTCAAGCTTGTGCTTGCAATGATATGTATTTGGAAACTGACAGTCTTCTGCTTTTATGCCCCATAAATATTGTACAGCACAGTTATGTTCATCAGGTACATTGTCTGTTATCCTGTTATGGAAAAATGCATAATTCTGTTATATTCTATGAAGACAACTCATGAAACAATAGCATTTTCCATGTAACTGTAATACAAGATATTTTGAAAATGGGTAATGAAGTCTTTAATAAAATTTCAGTTAGAGCTTGTTACTAGGAAATCGGGCTACAGAGTAGCCTGGTTTTCAACATTGGTATCAACATTTTATTAACTTTCAATATCTTCCTTCAGCTTTCTATAATTTGACTAAAACAAATGTATTCGTATTATTTTAAAAAATATTTCTTTTTTGTATTTTTCCTCCTCTATATAGCATTCTTTTTACAAACTTACTGTAGTTTGCAAGTTGAACCATTTAGCCACTTCCAAGGATGACCGCGGCCTTCACGAAAGACTTCAATCCACGATACAATTGATAGGGACATCAGAAATTTCTAGCCCAAAATAAAGAATTATCATTTAAATAGTCATTATGGAATGTTTTTGTTAATTTTTAAATGCAAGTCAAAGGATGTGTTCTTTCATAGCATCTTTCATTCTTTGAACAAATTGAGCATGTTAGATTCTAATCTAACACTAAAAAACATAGGAGTTGAAAGTTTGAAGTTTTAATAGTGCCATAAATATTAACCAATATCTGTACTTTTGATTCAAAATCAACTCAACATTATACTTATCAGTTTCACTGTGTTCTAATATTAATAAGGAAAATTCCTTTTTTTTTGACAGCCATTTAATAAAGGGAATATTTACAAAGACATGAATTAGTTGTAGAGATCCCACAAAAGAATACACCTTGCATAACAACTTGGGGATACTTACAGCTGTGAACTGCATCTAACATTAAGCCTAAGGATTAAGAAGGTGGAGTAATTGAATATGTGCAATGAGGAAAATTCTGATTCATATAATTTCATTTTTCCTCATGTCAAAACTCACATAGCAAGGCTTTAAATAAGTCTTTAGATTCCATGACATTCATTTTTCTGGATATTGTGACAATATCAATGGATTTCTCTACTATTATATGTTTCTCAGAATTTCAGTTTTAGAGGGAAATTAAGGAAATGAAATTGAGAAAATAAGTGACATGAGAGCCGGATTTGGTTTTCTGAGCCTGACACCATTCTTTGACTAGATAAACCCCAAAGCCATCTGATTCTGTATTGGTGGAATCAGTGGACCAGACAAGGGGTCAGAGACTCATTTCTCTCTGCTCCTCCCTGCTAAGTTCAACTGTAAATGTGGGAACTAATGAAAGACATGAGAAAGGAGAACTCTGAAAGGTGGAAAGAGAAGGGTGATGTGGCTTGAGACTTCCCAGCAGTCCCACTCCTCTGTAATTGCTAATCACTTCTCCGTGATGAGAGAACAAGGTGGGAGATGAGGGAGTGATAATTAGGTGCGTCTTGTATCTCCCCACCAACCAGGTGAAAGTGACCTAGGCCTCTTAATTCCCAAACACCCAATATCTAACCTGGCTGTTGGGGGTGGCACAGGTAAGCCATTCCTCCTGTGTGTTGAGAGAATTGTGTAGGCAACACCAGGTTAGCCTTACAAGATCCGTCAGGACACTTACTAACAAGCAGCAGTTAGAGAAATTGCCTCTGTTTCCTCCACTGAGAGACACTAGGGTCGGGTGATAGGGGCGGGGGTGGGACCAGCAAAGAGGATGTCTTGACTAAAACTACTGAAGCTAAGAAGCCTCTTTATCCCTGAGGGTGTAAGACTCCATCTCCACCCAGCAGGATTGGAAAGAATGGATCTTAAATGTTGAATTCACACAATGAGCTGTGGAAATTTACAAACTTCACACAAATGCAAAAATTTGGAGGAAGTGAAAAATATCATATGGCAGTGATGAAACAGCGACAACCTGTATATGATTCCATGTCCTGGAGTAGAAAATGGCAACCCACTTCAGTATTCTTGCCTGGAAAATTCCATGGACACAGGAGCCTGACAGGCTGAAGTTAATGAGGTTGCAACGAGTTAGACATGATTGAACGACTAAGCACGAACACGGGATTCCATGTATAAGATTCAAAAGCAATCAAATAGATTCTATAATAACAAGTCAGGACAGTGAGCAAATAAGGAGGTGGAGAAGTGATAAGATATTACAGAGGGGTGGGGCTGCTGGGAAGTTGAAACTTCTATTCCATGATCTGATATGCAATTACATAATTCTATAGGCAAAATTATATGTTTATTTTCCTTGATGTATGGTAAAATTAGATAGCACAGTGCATTTTAGAATTTAATAGCATTTGTAGAAGCATGGTTTTCTATGAAAAGCAAGAACCAGAAATTACCACACATGCATGAGTGGTATAAAAATGTAAATAAAGTATCATAAAGTTATATTCCATTGTTTAATGGAATACTAGCAGACCTTAAAATAAACAAACTACAAATATGTACAAAAGCACAAATGAATCCTAACAAATATAATGTTGACTAAATGAAGCCTTTAGCAAAGTGTTGGAAACATTTAATAGCTTACCATTTCCTCTTCATTATCTATATAAAGCAGAGTAGAATTCTTAGTAGCACAGGATATCAAACTCTCATTCCACGATTTTTTTTCCAAACTAGTATAATAGCAGTTGTTGGAATATGTAAACCAGTCATTTGAACAATGACCACAATGACATTCTGAAGAAAGATTATGAATTACTATTCAAAAACAATTTGAATTTGGAAAATAAAAATTAACTTACATATATGCATAGATATAAACATATGTATACACACACACACACACACACATATATATATATATATATATAATAACATATCTATGCATCCTCAAGCCTGGTACATACAAAACAAATCACATTCATGCGTTCATAGAGAGGGTCTGTCTTCAATATATGTCCCCATATAAAGGAAATACATAGAAATGTCTACTCTTTACATGTCCTGAAAATCAAGAAATGAAACTTCTATTTTAGAATAGCAAAATTATTTGTCTCTATTCATATTATAGCAGGAGGAAATTACAGCCAATTGCCAACAATGGATATGGAGATCATATTATTGCATAGGGAGAAGCACTCTCCTATAATCATTTATATGAATGTTTATTGCCTGATTTTATAAATTATGTTCTATCCCCAAATCTATTCTTATTTTCACTAGCCTAAGATAGAGACAAAAATGAATTGTATTCATATCAGAACTTTGAAAATCATTATGTACCTTTCTGGAGCCTTGTTGTGAGAGAGGAGTAATTCTGTTCCCGTATTACAGTAGCTGCAAAATTAACCATTAAAAAGTTAATATTGCTTTAAATGAATCATAATGATTTTAGTGTATGAGCTTGAGAATTCACTTTATTGTTTAGAATTAGAGTAATCTGAAATAAAACTGATTTAGCAAGAAAAATTAATTAGGTAATGAAGACTTGATGGAAAAAATATTTCAAAAACCTAACGGAACAAACTTCACCACGTCTTACAGTATTTGCTTTAACTAATCTCAAGAATTAATTTGTATTTCTCAATAAGATCTTTAAACCTCCTAAAGCATGCTTTTGAGTCATGAAGTCAGAATATACATATACATGCTCTCTGTAATTCTCCTGTGTTGTATATTTCTGACAAATTAGATATAACATACTGCATTTATTCTAAATGCATGTATTTTAATGATAGGCACATTCTATAATATTATGAAATGTTTAGCACCACTGACCCTCAGTAAAGTCATAAGTTCCCTTACAGTTTTTCAAAAATGTACTTACAGGGAGTAACAACGATCATTGTCACCACAATGGACATCAAGACAAGGCAGATGATTCCCAGGATCCCAGCAATGAACTTCTCTGGAGGTGATGGTGAACCTGCAGGGACAGAAAAGGAAACTGAGAAAGGAGTGATGGGGACAGTTGTTCAGAGTTTACATACACAAGAACCCACACGAACACAGAGTTATGGATATAAACTTGGACCCCCAACCCATTTTGACCACTGTAGTCTTTCTCTCAGAATATACCATTGTGTTTTCAGCAAATATAAGACTACATGAGTTGTTGATCAAAGACTTCAAATTATAGTAATGCCAGAATAAAAGTAGTCCTCCGATTTCACATCAGAATCCCATATCCAGCTTCAAGTTCCGTTCCTCAAAGTGAAAAATATGTGAGCTTATCCCCTACTCTTCCTCCACACCTCTGCACCCCACTGCACATCCTAGAACAGTTGCATGTGTGTCTAGTAAGTGTTTACCTTTGGAGTGGTGATTCTTGTCGTTCCCATGAAGATTCTGAGGAGCATTTTGAAGATTTAATTCTACATATGTTAATTCCTGCTCAGTCATTGAAATGGAACTTTTAGAAACCTTAGGTTTTCTTATCTGCCTCTTTGAGTTCTTGACTCCCTTCAGTTCTGCATAGGTTGCTCCTTGGTTATTCATCTCTGCAGCTGAGTGAGATCAAGGACTGTGCTTGAAGTGAACTGAGGTTGAGTGGTGTATGTGAGATAAGAACCCTAGTACAATGCCACAGGCGGGGCAAAGTGCTTAGTGCTCACTTTGCAGCTGAACAAACTTAAAGCCTGGTAAATCCTTACAACTTTAAGCAAGTTTTTCACGATAGAATGCTTTTTTGAAAAAGATATTCTATATTTGACACATATATTATTGATTGAAACAGTGAAAAGCAATAAATTAGGGAGGAATAAAGAAGTTCATGAACAATAATATCCTTATTAAGTCAGATTCCATGGAAATATTTTAAAACCATCATAGTGCTTGTGTTCAAATTAAAATGTTCTGTTAACAAGAGAGATTCACCCATATTTATGATAATTTTGAAATTTAATAATGGTTACAAACAGTTCTTTAAAGATGAGAGAGTAATGTTGACATATACAATAATTTCCTACACTAAATTACATTATTTGGTGACTTACATTTATTGATGAAAAAGGATAACAAATGGTCTTTATTTCAAATGGTTGAGGAGTTCTGAGAAAGCATTAAAAACTGAGGAAATGCTTCATATATTGGAAAGTGTTACATGACACATTAAACATATATAACAAAGTAATATGAAAAATAAAACAATAGGAAAGACTAAAAAATACTTATTTTACAAAAGTAGTTGATAATTGATTTAATGGCTAATATCTGAACCCACAAAATGATAAACATGTATAGGTCACTTATGGAAGAACACTGTTGGTTCAAACTTCCAGAAAGATCTGATAGATGTCCAAGTTAGTAAAGGTCATTTTAGCTGTATAAGTGATGGTAATTACTTATAAAAAATCCAGATAACATAATTTAATAATTCAGACAATTGATGCAGTAGTCAGAAATATCTGGAAATTAATTATGACTGAAATTTATAAAATGTGACCTTCAAAAAGTTATTTACTATCTGGTAACCTATATTATTAATATAAAATGGAAATAAGTTTATGCAATATATAACGTGTGTAACACTGAGCACTCAACCTGGAATTTATAAGTTCTCAGTAATTATCAGTTTTAATTATTATCTTAGTCATCATTTCTATGGTACTATTTCTGATTTACATCAGCCTTTAATTAGTATAACATATCATTTATGCAATGTTTGATTTTTAAAAAATACTTTAATTATGACAATTAAGTTTAAATTAGCCTTTAGATATATGGCAAAACCAATACAATATTGTACAGTTAAAAAATAAAATAAAATATATTAAAAAAAAGAAGTAACTTCATCTTTAATTTCATTAAAAAATTAGGGTTTTTTTATTCAATCTAAAACATATAGAGGAATTATGTTTGGCCTTTTGCTATATAATGAATTCCTTTCCAAGAATCTGTTTATAGATGTTGAGCAAAATATGTATAAACATATTATTATACAAAAAAGCTTACCATCTACTGATTATAAAATCCAAAACTAATTGTTCCCTATCATGAGGTCAATAAATTTCACTTAATATTATATCCACACCCAAATATGCATGTGTGTATTCACTTGACTAGCGTTCTACAGACAATAATTTGAATACTTGGAGAAATCACCCAATATTTGGTATTTTATGGTTATTGTTTATACCAAATTATTAAAAAAAACAATGTTCTACTTTGATTTTGTTGTATATTTACTATAGCTCAGTTGCATCCCCTCTAACATTTGTTAGTTCCCACTACGTGAGACGGTCTAGCAGAGAGACAGGAGAGGAGGGACACATACCTTCTGTTGGCCAGGATGTTGTGCATTCTTTAGTGTGCAGATCAGGTTACTCTCTAAAAAGAGACCTGCTATAGCTGGTAACCAAAGGAGAAATTTAAAAACTTACAACCCGGTCAAGATAAGCAATGTCTGTGACCTTCACAGGCTGCCCTGTGAAGGCTCAGAGTGAAGCTAGAATGGAAAATATTGATTTGTCGTCAATGTGTCACTTCAGGTTTGAACAGGAAATCCTCACACTTAGGCGAGTTGAAGAGAGTTTAGCTTATCACACACCTCCAGAAAATAGGAGACTTTGGGCTCCAATTAAAAGGACAACTGGACCTCTAATTGTGTTATTTACATTTTCCATTTTTAAATGCCTCTGAGAAATTGTTATCATATACTGTAAGATCCATTAGATCTGATAAACAGAGTGCCTGAAGAACTATGGATGGAGCTCTGTGACACTGTATAGGAGGCAGTGGTCAAGATCATCCCCAAGAAAAAGAAATGCAAAGAGGCAAGACGGTTTTCTGAGGAGGCCTTACCAGTAGCTGAGAAAAGAAGAGAAGCTAAAGGCAAAGGAGAAAAGGAAAAATGTATCCATCTAAATCCAGAGTTCCAAAGAATAGCAAGGAGAGATAAGAAAGCCTTCCTCAGTGACCAGTGCAAAGAATAGAGGAAAACAATAGAATGGGAAAGAGTAGAGATCTCTTCAAGAAGATTAGAGGTACCAAGGGAACATTTCATGCAAAGATGGGTACAATAAAGGACAGAAATGGTATGGGCCTAACAGAAGCAGAAGATATTAAGAAGAGGTGGCAAGAATACACAGAAGAACTATATAAAAAAGATCTTCATGACTCAGATAAGCACCCAGATCACTTGCCTAGAGCCAGACATCTTGGAATGTGAAGTCAAGTGGGCCTTAGAAAGCATCACTATGAACAAAGCTAGTGGAAGTGATGGAATTCCAGTTGAGCTATTGCAAATCCTGAAAGATGATGTGTGAAAGTGCTACACGCAATATGCCAGCAATTTTGGAAAATTCAGCAGTGGCCACAGGACTAGAAAAGGTCAGGTTTCATTCCAATCCCAAAGAAAGGCAATGCCAAGGACTGTTCAGACTACTGCACAATTGCACTCATCTCATTTGCTAGCAAAGTAATGCTCAAAATTCTCCAAGCCAGGCTTCAATGGTACGTGAACTGAGAACTTCCAGATGTTCAAACTGTCTTTAGGAAAGGCAGAGGAAGCAGAGATCAAGTTTCCAACATCCATTGGATCATCAAAAAAGCAAGAGACCAAAAGACTGTTCTATACACCTGTGTCTCTTTTGCTGTCTGATGTACAGGGTTATCATTACCATCTTTCTAAATTCCACATATATGTGTTAGTATACTGTATTGGTGTTTTTCTTTCTGGCTTAGTTCACTCTGTATAATAGGCTCCAGTTTCATCTACCTCATTAGAACTGATTCAAATGTATTCTTTTTAA
>NW_011494962.1:1194036-1195086 GCF_000754665.1 Bison bison bison | reverse complement strand
GCCATTGCCTACCGTTATTTAAAAGGAGAAAAACACTTTTGTATAGGGATTCAGAGAAGAAGGAATCCCAAGCCATTTAAAAGTGCTTTTGAAAAGACTACAAATGGTGTAGCTGACATAGAAGTAATTTCAATCGTTCAGTTCAGTTCAGTTCAGTCACTCAGTCATGTCCCACTCTTTGCAACCCCGTGAATCACAGCATGCAAGGACTCCCTGTTCAATTGTTATTGCTATGCATTTTGAAGAAAAATTATAAAGCACTGGATCACTGTTGGCCCTTTCAGTGCACAGATCTATGTAGTTCTTAAGAGGGAATAAAAACAAACAAACAAACAACAAACAACAAGAGCCAAAATGCAATCCTCTTTTGTTGTTGTTTCTGCCTAACTAGCACTTACTTCTGGGGTAAAATAGGGCTCAGACAGTCTCATTATATTTAAACATGTAATGATTTTTAAATAATGCTTTTATAATTGTTGCTATGGCTAACAGAATAGATCATTTTGATTTTGATGCATTTAAAGGGCAATTTCAAACATTTTAAGATTTTCAATTACAGCTGTCATAGTTTTTTGAATGCCAATATCTGCTTCTTCAGATAATTTAAAGAGAACACAAGAAAGAAATGGAAATCTGCTGTTATTCAAATCAGTCAACCCAATATTGGCTATATTTACTGTACTGTATCAATCAGGTTGGATATCCTTAGGATGTTTCTTAAAATATAGGTTATTTACTCACAGTTTGATATTTTGAATTTTTATCTAGAAATGATATCAGGTAATTTATTTTTAGGGTTTTTGAATTTAGTTATTTCCCATCTGCATGAGTGTCTGAAAGTTGGCCTTTGTTTTTCAAGTTTATGTTGGCTGCTAAAGTTCACAAATGGTTTGATCTATGAAATCTTCATAAAATTTGGCATTTTAGTTCTCTATGATTCTTGTCTGAAGGGTGTGAAGTAAATGAAATAGTGAAACCAGTGGAAACTTTCTGTGTGGGAATATTGAATGCTATTGGATCATTGGCTATCTTTTTCTGATATGATGTCTC
>NW_011494962.1:1190897-1193936 GCF_000754665.1 Bison bison bison | reverse complement strand
GCTTTTGAACTGTGCTATTGGAGAAGACTCTTGAGAGAGTCCCTTGGACAGCAAGTAGATCCAATCAGTCCATCCTAAAGGAAACTAGTCCTGAATATTCATTGGTAAGTCTGATGCTGAAGCTGAAGCTCCAATATTTTGGCCACCTGATGCCAAGAACTGACTCATTTGAAAAGACCCAGATGCTGGGGAAGATTGAAGGTGGGAGGAGAAGGGGATGACAGAGGATGAGACGGTTAGATGGCATCACTGACTCAATGGACATGAGTTTGAGTAAACTCTGGGAGTTTGTGATGGACAGGGAGGCCTGGCATGCTGCAGTCCATGAGATCACAAAGAGTCAGACACGAGTGAGCAACTGAACTGACACACTAGAAGATCTAAAAATTGTGCTATGCTTAGTTCCTCAATTGTGTTCTAACTCTTTGCAACCCCACGGCTTCCCTGGTGGGTAAGAGGTTAAGCATATAGACTGTAGCCTGCCAGCCTCCTCTGTCCATGAGGATTTTCCATGCAAGAATACTGGAGTGGGTTGCCATGACCTCCTCCAGGGGATCAAACCCAGGTCTCCCGTACTGCAGGTAGATTCTTTACCATCTGAACCACCAGCCTAATAATACTGCAGTAGGTAGACTATCCCTTCTTCATGTTATCTTCCTGACCCAGGAACCCAACTGGGATCTTCTGCATTGCTGGTGGATTCTTTACCTGCTTAGCAGCTGAGCTATCAGGAAAGCCCCCCCAAAATGCACTACCTTTATTTAAAAGGAGAAAAACACTTTTGCATAGGGATTCGGAGAAGAAGGAATCCCAAGCCATTTAAAAGTGCTTTTGAAAAGACTACAAATGGTGTAGCTGACATAGAAGTAATTTCAATCGTTCAGTTCAGTTCAGTTCAGTTCAGTCGCTCAGTCGTGTCCGACTCTTTGCCACCCCATGAGTTGCAGCACGCCAGGCCTCCCTGTTCAATTCTTATTGCTATGCATTTTGAAGAAAAATTATAAAGCACTGGAGCACTGTTTGCCCTTTAGGTGCACAGATCTATGTAGTTCATAAGAGGAAAAAAAAAAACAAACAACAAACAAAAAGAGCCAAAATCCAACCCTTTTTTATTGTTTTTGTTTCTGCCTAACTAGCACTTATTTCTGAGATAAAATAGGGCTCAGACATTCTCATTGTATTTAAACATGTAATGATTTTTAAACAATGCTTTTAAAATTGTTTCTGTGGCTAACGGAATAGATCATTTTGATTTTGATGCATTTAAAGGGCAAGTTTCAAACATTTTAAGATTTTCAATTACAGCTGTAATATTTTATTGAATGCCAATATCTGCTTCTTCAGATAATTTAAAGAGAACACAAGACACCGGGATGACTCGGAGGGATGGTATGGGGAGGGAGGAGGGAGGAGGGTTCAGGATGGGGAACACGTGTATACCTGTGGCGGATTCATGTTGATATATGGCAAAACCAATACAATATTGTAAAGTTAAAAATAAAATAAAAAAATGAAATGAAATGAAAATTAAGGAGAACACAAGAAAGAAATGGAAATCTGTTGTTATTCAAGTCAGTCAACCCAATATTGGATATATTTACTGTACTGTATCAATCAGGTTGGATATCCTTAGGATGTTTCTTAAAAATATAGACTGATATTTACTAGAAATGATGTCAGGTAATTTATTTTTAGGGTTTTTGAATTTGGTTATTTCCCACCTGCATGAGAGTCTGAAAGTTCGCCCTTATTTTTCAAGTTTATGTTGGCTGCTAATGTTCACAAATCATTTGATCTATGAAATCTTCATAAAATTTGGCATTTTAGTTCTCTATGATTCTTGTCTGAAGGGTGTGAAGTAAATGAAATAGTGAAACCAGTGGAAACTTTCTGTGTGGGAATATTGAATGGTATTGGATCATTGGCTATCTTTTTCTGATATTATGTCTCTGAAACCAGTCATACATACCAACATGGACCTGCTACTCTAAAAGCAGAGGTGAAAGGCCAGTCGAGAGAGCTGGCCCTAGCTGTGTTTCTGACCAAGCTTGTCCTCTAATTGGTGAAATCTCAAGGCACAGACATAGGTGTTATCAGTCAGTGTGGGCATGTAATCCATGCTTCTGCTGTCACACTGTTGAACAAAGATAGATACAGGGGAACTTGCTATGGATGAGCAATGTAGAATATGGGAGGTTCTGACTGTTGCAGGAAATAATTTACCTTGTGGTACATGTTGCTGCTGCTAAGTCGCATCAGTCGTGTCCGATGCTGTGCGACCCTATAGACAGGAGCCCACCAGGCTGCCTCGTCCCTGGGATTCTCTAGGCAAGAACACTGGAGTAGGTTGCCATTTCCCTCCCCAGTGCATGAAAGTGAAAAGTGAAAGTGAAGTCACTCAGTCGTGTCCGCCTCTTAGGGACCCCATGGACTGCAGCCTACCAGGCTCCTCCGTCCATGGGATTTTCCAGGCAAGAGTACTGGAGTGGGGTGCCATTGCCTTCTCTGAGATACATGTTAAGTAATATCTAATGTTCACGTTACCCACTCCAGTGTTCTTGCCTGGAGACTCCCAGGGATGGGGAAGCCTGGTGGGCTGCCGTCTATGGGGTCCCACAGTGTCAGACACAATTGTAGCAACTTAGCAGCAGCAGTAGCAATGTTCATGTTATTCTACAGGTGAAAACAGATCAGATCAGATCAGATCAGATCAGTCGCTCAGTCATGTCCAACTCTTTGCAATCCCGTGAATCTCAGCATGCCAGGCCTCCCTGTCCATCACCAACTCCCGGAGTTCACTCAGATTCATGTCCATTGAGTCAGTGATGCCATCCAGCCATCTCATCCTGTCGTCCCCTTCTCCCCTTGCCCCCAATCCCTCCCAGCATCAGAGTCTTTTCCAGTGAGTCAACACTTCGCATGAGGTGGCCAAAGTACTGGAGTTTCAGCTTTAGCATCATTCCTTCCAAAGAAATCCCAGGGCTGATCTCCTTCAGAATGGACTGGTTGGATCTCCTTGCAGTCCAAGGGACTCCCAAG
>NW_011494962.1:1186509-1189010 GCF_000754665.1 Bison bison bison | reverse complement strand
TTGGACTCCAAAATCACTGCAGATGGTGACTGCAGCCATGAAATTAAAAGATCCTTACTCCTGGAAGGAAAGTTATGACCAACCTAGATAGCATATTGAAAAGCAGAGACATTACTTTGCCAACAAAGGTCCGTCTAGTCAAGGCTCTGGTTTTTCCAGTGGTCATGTATGGATGTGAGAGTTGGACTGTGAAGAAAGCTGACTGCCAAAGAACTGATGCTTTTGAATTGTGGTGTTGGAGAAGACTCTTGAGAGTCCATTGGACTGCAAGCAGATCCAACCAGTCCATTCTAAAGGAAATCAGTCCTGGGTGTTCTTTGGAAGGAATGATGCTAAAGCTGAAATTCCAATACTTTGACCACCTCACACAAAGATTGACTCACTGGAAAGACTCCGCTGCTGGGAAGGATTAGGGGCAGGAGGAGAAGGGGAAGACAGAGGATGAGATGGCTGGATGGCATCACCGACTCGATGGACATGAATTTGAGTGAACTCCGGGAGTTGGTGATGGACAATGAGGCTTGGTGTGCTGCAATTCATGGGGTCTCAGAGTCGGACACAAATGACCGACTGAACTGAACTGACCTGATGAGGAAAAAAGTTCTGGCAATGTTTACAGGTCATAAAAATATTTTTCAGAAAAAAGATGTGTTTTTATTTCTTTATTTACTACTACTTTAAATTTTCTCGGTAATTTATTTTGTATTAGTCATCTACAAACTCATCTAAAATTTATAAAATATTTCTGTGTTGAGACTATGTGATTCACTGACATCAATTCTGTATTCATTTATTTAAAATATTTTCATAGGTCAGGAATTCATATACATTCATAGTATTACATGTGAAAAATAGAAGAGTATTACTGACCCAAGTCTTCACTGAATATTGACTGTGCACTTTGAAGTCTACTATGTGATGAAAAGGCATTGAGAGGCAAACAGGCCCTTACTTCATGAACATATATGTGGAAGGACATGTTTTGTTTTGTTTTAGGAGCAAAAGCAAATATTTAAGAAACACAAATGAATAAGGAAGACACACATATTTTTTTCTTTAAAACTGTTTTTATTGGATTCTAGCTGATTTATAATGTGTGATAGTTTCAGGTGTACAGCAGAGTGATTCAGTTATACACATAGCTGTATCTACTCTGTTTTTAGATTCTTTTTCTATATAGGCCATTACAGAGTCTTGAGTAGAGTTCCCTGTGCTACACAGCAGGTTCTCTTTTATATACAGTAATGTGTAGATGTCAATGCTAATCTCCCAGTGTATCCCTGCCCTCCCCATCACCTGTTGGTTTTCAGTTGTTCAGTCATGTCCGACTCTTTGCAACCCCATGGACTGAAGCACACCAGGCAACCCTGTCCATCACCATCTCCCAGAGCTTGCTCAAACTCATGTCCTTTGAATCAGTGATGCCATCCATCCATCTCATCCTCTGTCATCCTCTTCTCCTGCCTTCAATCTTTCCCAGCTTCAGGGTCTTTTCAAATGAGTCAGTTCTTTGCATCAGGTGGCCAAAATATTAGAGCCTCAGCTTCAGCATCAGTCCTTCCAATGAATATTAAGACTTGATTTTCTTTAGGACTGAATGGTTTGATCTCCTTGTAGTCCAAGGGAATCTCGGGAGTCTTACTCAGCACCACTGTTCAAAAGCATAAATTCTTCAATGCTCAGCCTTCTTTATAGTCCAGTTCTCACATCCATACACGACTACTGGAAAAGCCATAGCTTTAACTATAGGGACCTTTGTTGGCAATGTAATATCTCTGCTTTTTAATTTGCTGTCTAGCTGGTAACCATAAATTTATTTACTACATCTGTTGACTCTACTTCTCTATCATAAAATGTCATATAGATTGGAAAGAGAAACAGAACTGTTTATTTGTGAAATGACATAATTGTCTGCACAAATTCCAAAGTATCTCCAAAATCCTCCTAAAACTAACCAGTAAGTAGAGTCCCTGGACTGCAAGGATATCCAACCAGTCAATCCTAAAGGAAATCAATCCTGAATATTCATTGGAAGGACTGAGGCTGAAGCTGAAAGTCCAATACTTTGGCCACTTGATGCAAAGAACTGACTCATTGGAAAAGACCCTGATGCTGGGAAAGATTGAAGGCAGGTGGAGAAGGGGACGACAGAAGATGAGATGGTTGAGCATCACTGACTTGATGGACATGAGTTTGAGTGTTTCGTGAGTTGGTGATGGACAGGGAAGCCTGGCGTGCTGCAGACCATGGGGTCGTAGAGAGTCGGACACAACTGAGCGACTGAACTGAGCTGAACCGAAACATGGTTTCAGATAGAACAGAATATTAAAATCAGTTATGCTGCTGCTGCTGCTGCTTCAGTCGTGTCCGACTCTGTGCGACCCACAGAGGGCAGCCCAACAGGCTCTCCTGTCCCTGGGATTCTCCAGGCTAGAATACTGGAGTGGGTTGCCATTTCCTTCTCCAATGCATGAAAGTGAGAAGTGAAAGTGAAGTCGCTC
>NW_011494962.1:1183079-1184036 GCF_000754665.1 Bison bison bison | reverse complement strand
CCAGGTTCGATGCACGATACTGGATGCTTGGGGCTGGTACACTGGGACGACCCAGAGGGATGGTATGGGGAGGGAGGAGAGAGGAGGGTTCAGGATGGGGGACACATGTATACCTGTGGTGGATTCATTTTGATATTTGGCAAAACTAATACAATTATGTAAAGTTTAAAAATAAAATAAAATTAAAAAAATAAAAAAAGTTAAAAAATAAGAAACATATTAAGCTTTTATTTTGTAGAAAGTTGCATATTAATTTTAATTTTTAAAATGAATTTTGTTTTTTAGAACATTTACAGAAAAGTTTTGAAGATAGTATATAATTCTGTATATTCTGAAATCAGTTCCTCTTTATTTTATATTAGTATTGCACTTTTGTTGTAATTAATAAGCCAACATCAGTGTATTTTTAGTAACGAAAATCCATAGTTTATTCATGCTTCTGTAACTGCTTTTACTTATGTCCTTTTTCTATTCCAGAATCCCATCCAGGTTACCACATATCATTTAGATGTCATGTCTCTTTAGGCTCCCCTTGGCTATTACAGACTTTCCTTGTGTTTGATGATCTTGATAATTTTGGAAAGTGCTAGGTAGGTATGTTTTAGAATACCCTTCACTGAGATGTGTCTGACAATTTTCTCATGAGGAGATTGGAGTTGTAAATTTGGGGAGGATGACAGAGTGCAAATTTTATTACATCATATCAAGGGAACAAACTGTGAACATGACCTCTGTTGATGTTACCTTTGCTCACTGAGGTGGTGTTTGTCAGGTTTTCCACTCAAAGGTTACTCTTATTTTCCCTCTTCCATATGACTCTGTAATGATTTCTTTGGAAGGAAATCATTGTGTGCAGTAAGTACTTAAGGAGTAAGGAGTCCCATCCCTTTTAGGCAAGAGCATCTACATTATTTATTTAGAATTTTTCTGCACAGGAGATTGTTTCATCTCCCTCAT
>NW_011494962.1:1179290-1182979 GCF_000754665.1 Bison bison bison | reverse complement strand
AGCTTTAGCATCAGTCCTTCCAATGAACACCCAGGACTGATCTCCTTTAGAATGGACTGGTTGGATCTCCTTGCAGTCCAAGGGACTAACAAGAGTCTTCTCCAACACAGTTCAAAAGCATCAATTCCTCAGTGCTCAGCTTTCTTCACAGTCCAACTCTCGCATTCATACATGACTACTGGAAAAACCATAGCTTTGACTAGATGGACCTTTGTTGGCAAAGTAAGGTCTCTGCTTTTGAATGTGCTATCTAGGTTGGTCATAACTTTTCTTCCAAGGAGTAAGCGTCTTTGAATTTCATGGCTGCAGTCACCATCTGCAGTGATTTTGGAGCCCAGAAAAATAAAGTCTGACACTGTTTCCACTGTTTCCCCATCTATTTCCAATGATGTGATGGGACCAGAGGCCATGATCTTCGTTTTCTGAATGTTGAGCTTTAAACCAACTTTTTCAGTTTCCACTTTCACTTTCACAAGAGGCTTTTTAGTTCCTCTTCACTTTTTGCCATAAGGTGGTGTCATCTGCATATCTGAGGTTATTGATGTTTCTCCCGGCAACATTCATTAGAGATATACAAATATACCTTTATTATACCACACCTTTATTAAGAAATTTTTCATTTTTTCAATATTAAAGTTAGTAGGACACTAGCAAATGGAATTCTCATACACTGCTAATAGAATGCAAAATGGTACAGCGACTTTGCAACATGGAATCATATCCAGAAGTCTGGATTGCCAGTGAGCATTCAGGCTATTAGTTGTGGTATAGGTCACAAACACAGATCTATTTGTTTTCTTCCTGTTACTATACTGTCTTTCTGCTAAAAAGTAAGAAATCAAACAAATGCATATACAATTGATACAGAATAATGACGTCGCTTACTCTTGGCATTAAATCCCAGGTAAAATGTACATGGCTGTGACAACAGTTTGCAAGATTACTTACTAAATCTGTGTGAGTTGCAGAAATTGACTACACAGTCCTAAGGTTCATGAGAAGCACTGATACTTTCTCACTCTGCCAACCTGTGCTCATAACTGGTGTGATCTGGGATTTATGTTTGAAAGAGGCAGAAGTGGAGGGTCCACAATGTATCTCTACCAAGCTAAAATATAGGTGCAGCCCATAACAAAGCATTCTGAGATGAGAGATATACAGACTGGACTTCCAAGGGTCTGAGTTTTTATAAGGCAACGTTGTTGCATGTGTCTTTGGTTGTTGTTTCATTAGGTAGCAAGACAAGCTACCTACTTCTCACAAATGAAGCGCATGAATCTGGAACAGTCAGAAGCAGACATCTTTGTTGCTTTAATATATGCACAGTTTCCTTCGTTTGACTCTTTCCAATCACTTAAAATGAAATAAAGCATATAAATAATGTATCTGAATGCAAACAGAAGAAATATTGGTTCAAAGTTAAGGTATATATATTTTTTCTTTCCTTATAAGAAACTACCCCTTGGTTCCCTAGCCTTTCCTAAAGCATACTTTATAAGGATTATAGCAACAAGTTGAAAAGCCTCCCTCTCTATATATACTCATTTTCTGAACTTAAATTCTTTGTATGTGTGTGTCTGTATGTACATGCAATGCTCATGTGTGTGCTAGTCGCTAAGTTATGTCCTATTCTTTACCAGCCCATGGACAGTAGCCTGCCAGCCTCCTCTGTTCATAGGATTTCCCAGGCAAGAATATTGCAGTGTGTTGCCATTCTCCAGGGGATCTTCCTGATCCAGGGATCAAACCTGTGTCTCCTGCATTACCAATGGATTCTTTACCACTGAGCCACATGTATATGCCCATATATGTATGCATATTTGTCTATATATTAAAGTGTGCATTTCCCTATATACTTTTCAAAATGTAAACTAGAATATGGAACTTTTTATTTACTATCTATTCTTGAGACTTACAATTTTAGAAAAGGCAATGACTTATCTTCCCATGTCCATTGATTTCTGGTTCCTTTACGAGATAATCCAATCCAATAGAAATAGGATAGTCTGCTTTGAATGAAGTTCTGCAATAAAAAGAGATATATTCTATGAGAAAAATGTCTTTTCATAGTTCTTAAATGAAATAATAATCTTTTTAATATTTTATTATTTTGAGCAACAGTTTCAAGATCAATTTCATCCTGATTCTGTTCAAATGATAAAATAATAGTCTTAGTTATATTTATTAAATATATTGACATAAATGAGACATAAAATAACACTGTCTTAGCTTACCTATCTTTTTTTTAAAGATTTTTTGAATGTAGATCATTTTAAAAGCTTTTATTGAATGTGTTGTAATATTGCTTCTGTTTTATGTTTTGGATTTTTAGCCGAGAGGCATGTGGGCTCTTAGCTGCATGACGAGGGATCACATCTGTACCTTGTGTGTTGAAAGGTAAAGTCTTAACCATTGGACCACTAGGGAAGTCCTGTACCTATCTTATTTAATCTTCAGACTAAAATATCTTAATTTACTTTCAAAACTGACACTTGTAGCTCAAGAAAAAATTCTGAGCAAAATTGGTTGGTATTTTGAGGTCCAGGTATGAAAGATGTGAGGTTTTTACGAATGTCATTTAAATTATTTTTCAAAAGTACTGTGCTTATTTTTTGTGAAGTGAGCATCTTGAAGAAGTGGTCATTCTACCAGATGAGATGTTTACATGGGTATCTGGAAATTACTTGATAAGTACAAATGTAACTGATGTTCATCTTGTAACTTAATTTTTACCACATTTATGCACATATATTGGGATTTCCTTGATGGCTCAGTGGTAAAGAACCTGCCTGCTAATGAAGGTGATACGGGTTTGATCTCTGGTTCTGGAGGATTCCCTGGAGAAGGAAATGGTCACCCACCCAAGTACTCTTGCCTGGGAAATCCCATGGACAGAGGAGACTGGCAGGCTACAGTCCATGGGGTTGCAAAAGAGTCGACATGACTTAGCAACTAAACAACAACAAACAACAGCAATGTTCATATATTATCTCATGTGATCTTCCTAACATATGTTGGAAAGAAAATATAACCAGTTTTATTACAAGCAAAGTAATGTGTGAAAGGGAACTAAAGATAGAGTTTCTGACTATAAAGTCTGTATTTCTTTATTCTGCTTTAGTTTTTACCCTTAGTTTGTTTTTATTTTCCTTTGTTTCTTTCACCATAGAGAATATGGCAAAAACTTAGTCTCTCTACCCAGAAAAAAATTATGTACATACCATCTACTCATAAGATTTGACATTCAATTTCATGGTTTTCATAGATGATCTTATTTCTTGATGAAGATATCCTACATAAAAGATTAGGGCTTCTAGACTCTAAAGCTAATTTTTGAGCCTACCAGGCTCTCCTGTCTATGGAATCCTCCAGGCAAGAATACTGGAGTGGGTTGACATTCCCTTCTTCAGGGGATCAAACCCAGATCTTCTGCATTGCAGGCAGATTCTTTATTGTCTGAGCCACCAGGGAAGCTCCTTGGAATAAAAAGGAAGTTAATTCAGATCTGCAAAGGTCTTCTTTTCGGGTTCAGATTTGCTCTGTTTTCTTGATGGTTTTCAAGTTCATATTTTTATAACTATTTACGAACTGTTAAAAGCCAAAGATATGGGTGATTGTACTCTTACAGATAATTGAGTTAGTCTCAGTGTCTGTGAAAGAATAATAAAAGATTCTCCTTAACTTGGAAT
>NW_011494962.1:1160395-1177986 GCF_000754665.1 Bison bison bison | reverse complement strand
ACTATACAGTCCATGGAATTCTCCAGGCCAGCATATTGGAGTGGGTAGCCTTTCCCTTCTCCAGGGGATTTCCTCAACCCAGGGATTGAACCCAGGTCTCCCGCATTGCAGGCGGATTCTTTACCAGCTGAGCCACAAGGGAAGCATTCTCTAGACTAAGTAAAATCTATAGGTACAGAGCCGATCTTAACTTAGCATTGATACATTGTACCTGTTTATGTATATCAGGTACATAAACCTAGTACTTGATCTACATATCCACAAGAGAGCATATAATAATGATTAGAGAATGTGCTAAAGGAGAGTTAGGACTATTTGTTAGAAAAAGTATTATTTTGTGAAACAGTGATTTAAAAGAATGTACCATGGATACAGAAGAATCTAACCACTGGGAAAGACTAAGTTTTTTTTCCCAATGAAATGAAATGAAAGTTGGACTCCACAATTGTCTGATTCTAAAATAAAATCCAATTTGAGCAGGTTATCAAGTGATTGAGAGAAGCAGAGAAGAAACTTGTCGGTCTCAGTCTTTATGTCTACATACCTGTGTTAAGTGGTTTCTCTTTGAAAGTTATGTTTTTAGATGCGGAATTTTCTTGTGTTCCATTGTCCAGTGGAAGCTCTGGTAAGCGACCCTGGAAAACTTTACTGTACATCATTAGTTCTAGGAAAGCATAACATGGGGCAGACTAATAGGCATAATTTAAATTTTAATATGTCAGTTAATGTTCAGGAGTTTTATTCCTGTGCTTTTTAGAGAGATAAGACTATACAAGAAGACAAAAAATTACAGCATAAAAAAGCCTTTGGGAATGCTGCTGCTCAGTCGCGTCAGTCTGTGACCCCATAGATGGCAGCCTACCAGGCTCTGCCATCCCTGAGATTCTCCAGGTAAGAACACTGGAGTGGATTGCCATTTCCTTCTCCAATGCATGAAAGTGAAAAGTGAAAGTGAAGTCGTTCAGTCATGTCCAACTCTTCGCGACCCCATGGACTGCAGCCTACCAGGCTCTCTGTCCATGGGATTTTCCAGGCAAGAGTACTGGAGTGGATTGCCATTGTCTTCAAGGTAAAGCTTGTGATCTCAACACTAGCAATGGCTAATCTGAAAACAACATTAAGAAAAATGTTCTATTTATCATAGCATCAAAAATAATAAAATATTCAGGAATACATTTAACAAAGATGTGTAAAACATGTACTTTAAAAAGAAAATTGTTAAAAATTAAAGACCTAAATAAATGGAAAAATACCTCATATTCACCTTACATCACATGAAAATTAACTCAAAATGGATCAAACACACACATGAAGAAGTTAAAATTATGACATTAGATAACATAGGTGAAAGTTGTGATCCTGGATTAGGCAATGGTTTCTTAGATATGATATCCAAAACACAAGTAATCAAAGTAAGAGTATACTGGGCTTCATCAAAATTAAAAGCTTTTACACATGAAAAGTCACTACAAGAGAGTGAAAAGTAATACAAATAATGGGAAAAATATTTACAAATTATTTCTGATACAAGATTAATATATAGATTAATTATATCCATACAGTGGAATATTTTTTGGCTATTAGAGGGAATGCCATGTTGATATATCCTATCATGAATGACCCTTGGAAGCATCATGTTAAGTGAAAGAAGCCAGTCACAAAAGACCATGTATTATATGATTCCACGTTTAAGAAATGTCCAGAACAGGAAAATCTAGAGAGACATAAAATAGATAATTGGTTGCTTTAGGCTAGCAAATTTTGAGAGAAATGGGAAGCAATAGCTAATGAGTGTGAGATTTCTTTTTGGAGTAAGGAAAATGCTCTAATATTGATAAAAGTTAGGCTTCCCTGGTGGCTCAGATGGTAAAGAATTTGCCTGCAATGCAGGAGACCCGGGTTTGATCCTTGGGTCTGGAATATCCCCTGGAGAAGGAAACGGCACCCCTCTCCAGTATTCTTGTCTGGGGAATCCTATGGACAGAAGAGCCTGGTTGCCCACAGCTCATGGGGTCACAAAGCATTGGACACAATTGAATGATGAACAGTCTGTTTCATGGTTGTGCACCTCTGAATATACTTGAACTCACTGAATTTTACTCAGTAAAAGTGAGAATATATGGCCAGAGAATTGTATGTTAATAAAAGTAATATATATCTGTTATATACATGATTATATGTATACACACAGGCATACAATTCAAAAAGTTTGGCTTATCAATAAATGCTGCAGAGGATGTGGAGAAACGGGAACCCTCTTGCACTATTGGTGGGAATGTAGATTGATACAGTCTCTATGGAGAACAGTATGGAGAGTCCTTAAAAAAACTAGGAATAAAACTAGCATATGAAACGGCAATCCCACTACTGGGCATATACCTTGAGTAAACTATAATTCAAAAAGACACATGTACCCCAATGTTCATTGCAGCATTATTTGCAACATTCAGGACATGGAAGCAACGTAGATGTCCACTGACAGATGAGTGCATAAAGAAGTTGTGGTACATATAAACAAGAATATTACTTAGCCATAAAAAGGAATGAATTTGAGTCAATTAAACTGAGGTGGACAAACGTAGAGCCTGTTACGCAGAGTGAAGTAAGTCAAAAAGAGAAAAGCAAATATCGCATATTAATGCATATATATGGAATCTAAAAAAATGGTACTGATGAACCTATTTGTAGGAATAGAGACGCAGAGGTAGAGAACGGACATGTGGACATGGAGGGGAAGGGGAGAGCGGGACAAATTGGGAGATTAGAATTGACATATATACACTACCATGTATAAAATGAGCATAGCAAGCTTAACCTGGTGCTCTGTGATGACCTAGATGGGTGGGATGGAGGTCCAAGAGGGAGGGGATATATCTATACATATAGCTGATTCACTTCATTGTATAGCAGAACCTAAAGCAACATGGTAAAGCAATTATACTCCAATAGAAAGTAATAATAAAAAGTCACAAAATGGGTTTTAGACAGAGAGAATTGACATCAAGTTAGGGAGTTAGAAAATACATCATGGATGATTTAGAAAAGTCATCCATGTCCTATGAAATGGGCCTTGAGAGATGTCTAAAATGTTCATAGGCAGAGGCAGGCTACATGAGGAAGGCTGTCCAGATGAAGAGAATAGCATAAACAAACGTACTGTGGCAGAGAGACTTAGAGAACCTTGCAGGGACCAGCAAATGATCTAAAATTATCTGAAGCCAATCTGTACATAGGGAGGAAAGCTAAAAATCATTTGGTTGAAATAAAACTGATTCACAAAGGCAAATACAAGTAGGGGAATTTTAACATAATAAATACAGGATGAGACAGTTTCTTGGCATTTTGATGACATGATCATAGATATACTCGGAGAAGTTTATCTGGCAATTGCAATAGGATTTTGAAAGTCTCTTGATTTTAGGAGGTGACTGTAATAATATAGGAGAAAAAGCATTGTTGGGTTGTACTAGGTGTTTGTGACAATAAACAATTTTAAAAAGTAAGTTTGAACTGCAGAATGGAGATTGCAGGAAGATTGGACCATTTATGAAAAGGCATCAGAGAATACAGAGAAATTAATGTTCACAAAGTATGATCAGTCATCAATAAAATCTGAAATATAGTCTTTCCTGGAAGTATCCGGAATATGATCCAGGCTGTGTCAGTAAAGAAGACATTAGAAACTTTTGAGGAACTTGATAACTGTCCAAGTGATTACATTAGTGGTGATGGTGGAAAGGTTTCTTGGGTAGCACTGGAGATCATAGCTTTGGAACTACTAGGAAAAGAAGACTGGTAAAAATAGTAATTCCCAAGGGAGGAGACATTTGGTTCAGGGCACTGGTCTTGTTTAACTTACCCATAAATCCTAAGATTCCTGTGGTTAAAAGGAGAAGGAAACAGAAGATTCCAAGAATCACTACGGTGAAAAACCAAGGAAATGGAACTGAAGACCCTATCCAGAGGGAAAAAAAAAAAAGAGGCTGAGATCAACAGAGTAAAGATTAAGTTACAGAGCAGGGTTTAGAGGCAGATTGTTCCATAAATTCAAAACCCTAACTCTTGAATGTCTTCAAACTTGGAATTATAAATTGAAATGGATAATGAACAATTTGAAAGAAATGAGAGTTATTCTGTTCTGTTAATATAGATCTCTTAGGAAAGTCACTTACTCTAACTTTATCAAAATAATCCTCTGATTCATCTCTATGATTGATGAATACAAAGTAAATATCAAATACAGGTATTTGGTTTTTGGAGTGCAAACATACTTCTAAATCATATCTGTATGAGTCAATTTTATTGACCCATGATCAGAGTATATTTATAATTTTGTAAATATTGTGTGCTTCCATGCATACAAAGTATATATATATATATATATATAAATACCCATCATTTCCTTATTGGAACTTTGCTATAGTTTCAGCAGTAGAAGAAATTATAACTCCAAATATGTATCAAATAATATTAATCATGAATTATTTCTTGAAACTTCATAGAACAAGTGGATAATGACATCAGGAGAGTCACAATTGTTTCCAAACAAGTTGAAAAGAATGAATTTTGCCACTTGATTGCTCAGTTACGAATTTATGTATATAGCACCCAGACTACAATAATTAACTGCAATATGATAAATATGGACATTTCATTTGCAATACTACATTTTTTGTTTAGGTTATAGGATATAGTTTAAGCAACCCCGTGAAACTGGGCAGGCTTAGTAATTTGGTACCATGGTAAACTGAGCAATTGGAGAAGATGTAAGTTAGGTCTGGCTCCCCTGGTGGGTCAGTGGTAAAGAATCAACCTGCCAAGCAGGAGATGCAGTTTTGATTCCTGGATTGGGACGGTTTCCTAGAGAAGGAAACGGCAGCCCACTCTACTACTCTTGCCTGGGAAATCCCATGGACAGGGGAACTTGGTGGGCTACAGTCCATGGGCTCACAAAAGAGTCTTACATGACTTAGTCACTAAACAACAACAAGCTAGGCCTCTACATAAACTTTACCTTTTTCTTCAGGTGATTTAGTTCTTGTTATCTTTGTCTGGTTGGACTGTGAAGTGACTGTTTTCACTTCTGTGTAAATTAGCTGCTCTTTTGTCTCTGGAGATTAAAATAGAAACCTTTTAATAGTCACATTATTTCTCATAAAGCATGTAGGTTATAAATATGTTTGAACAGAGTTGACAAAGTTTTTTTTTTTTCCCAAATAAAGGAGATTTACGTAATTTGTTTCTTCTTACTATGTAAAGTCCACTAGGTAAATCTTTTAAATGACAAAATCTTGAGAATGAGTTAGACATAATGTGTCATATGCTAAATTAAAATTAAATTCCTTATAAAAATTATTTACCAAGAGAACGAATAATATCACAATTCAGTAGGGATTGGGAGAAAAAAACACTCACTTTCTTTTCGCGCTGGCTTTTTGGAAGGAATGTGTTGCACCGTTGCATATGTTGCATGTTTTCCACTCATCTCTAAAAAATTGTAATAGCAATTCTAAGACATATAAATCTAAGTTTTCAGGTTTTATCTTTCTGGGTTCTTTGTGTATTACTGACATCATTATTTCATGCCATTTAATTACTGATGCATGATTTTACTTTTGCAATTTTCTTTTAAGAAAGATTTTTGTCTCAGGTTATTTTCTTTCCCATTCTTAAAATTATCAGTTAACATCTCTTTAGATATCATTTCACCTTTTACCTGGAGTTCTCTAAATGTGATATATACTTTAACTTTAAAAGGGTAACAGTGCTATGATAGATGAAATATTCATACTATACTTAAAAACTCTATCCAGAAAAATGCCAATATAATTTTTATGAGTCATTTTGTATTGTAAAGATAGTGTTACATAATGTATTCTAAAATTTCTGTCTTTAGTTCTTCTGATATTTTTCTATCTTTTTATCTTCATTCTTTTTTCATGATTAAAGATAGTTTACCTCCCATTATCTCTGAAAGATCCTCTTCCAACAAGTTGTTAAAAATGAAAGCCCTACAAAAGTGATCCAAATTGGTTTATTTGTAATTAAGTAATCCTGTAGGGTGTCTGGCATTATGTCCATAATATTTGAACATATAGGTTAAAAGCAATTTACTTCAAATAGTTTAAATATAATTTTGATAATAACAATATTCTATATAATAGAATTCTGATAAACAAATTGAAAATTCTTATGTTCACTAGTTTGCCAGCATGTCACCAAATAAAATACTTTTCATATATTTTCATTTCCTCAGAGAAGTACGCTCCATTGTTATTTTTTATAATATGATTAAAATATATAGACCTCTGTGTTCATAATATTCACTTATAGCATTTAAAGTTTCCTAAAGATAACTTCTCATAAGACAACACAATTGTACAGAAATAGATTTATAATGCTTTTAAAAATTCTTTACCAGATTTGGAATATATGAGGAATATGGAAGCTATATCACATATATAAGAAAATTCTGGATGTAGGTATGAAATAGAGATACACAGTGTTATACAGACAAGAACAATTAATCACTGATTAAATAATTATTTTATTGCTCACATCCTGCCTTCATTGATGTGATCATTTGGTCTGTCCACTCAGTTAATCCAAGAGATATATTGAAATATTGACTAACAACACTATTGGTTGTATTCAGTGGTAAACCATGAAAAAATATAAGGTAATTTACCTTGTAAAGTAATTTTAAAATCTGAATGATTTAGCTCTTTTTCTTACAATATTAAATTTACTTAATTACTTTTTAAAATCTCTATTCTTTGTGCTCCGTATATACAATCAAGTGGCACTGGTTATAATGATATATGCTGAGAGCAACAGCTATAGGTATAGTTGGTGATACCTGTGTTAGTTTGGCGATTTCTGCTGAAGTCTAGTCCAAAGAGAAAAGGTAAACCCCAGTGGGCGAATGGCACAGATGCGTGAGCTGGACTCAGGATGGCTCTTCTGTCTGATTTACTTCACTCAATATGAGTTTCTAGGTCCAATCAGCTGTACTCCAATATAAAATAAAAAGGTTAAAAAAAAAAAAAAAAAGATGGTTCTTCCTGGGATCTAAATATGACTGGTTCTTGCTCCAAAGGAGCTTCAGTATTTGCCAGCTCCTTGCAAAGATGTAAGAAAGCAGCTCATATTTGAACTTCAGGCTTTACCATTTGCTTTTTTTGTTTTACAGAGGAAGGTCGTATTTTAACAGCGCAGATGACTGAGAAAAATAATTTAAAGGGCCATACCCACTTTGCACAGAATCCAAACACTGCATGTTTAAAAAAAAAGCGAGGCGGGGCGGGGGGGGTGGTCATCAACACCACTATGACCACCATCAAATGCTAGGATTCTAAATATAATCCCTATATCAAACACTAGTTTGGGCTTCAGACACTAGTTTGGGCTTTAAATAGCAACTGTACATAATGATATATTTAAATTCATCTTCTAAACTACAGTAGTGTTAACTCAGTGAAAATATATGAATGCTAATAGTCCATCTCTCTTCACATTATTCTGAAGGGGATTTTGAATAATACATTTTAAGATGTTAAGATTTATTAGCTGAAGAGCCAGTCAAACCCTGGTTCTCTTAAAATATACCTAAATTCAATTGCTTTATTTTTTGAAACATTTTTTCCAGCACATGAATTTTTTACAGTCTACTTTTCAGTTCATTCCAATACAAGTATACTCTATAATCTCTAAATACACTTTCTACATATAAGCTTCAGGTTTTAAGATTTTTTATTTCATTCCCCTTCAGTCTGTACTCTAATAATGAATAGAAATATATTGGCTTACCCTCTTAAGTAAGTAGGTTATTCGATCAGTCCTGTCTGACTGTTTGCAAGTCCATGGACTGCAGCCTGCCAGGCTCCTCTGTCTATGGAATTCTCCAGGCAAGAATACTAGATTGGGTTGCCATTCCCTTCTCCAAGGGATCTTCCCAACCTGGAGATCAAACTCTGGTCTCCTGCATTGCAGGCAGATTCTTTACTGTCTGATAAACCTTACCCTCTTAGTGGTAAAGAATCCACTTGTGAATGCAGGAAGACACAAGAGATGTGGGTTTGATCTTCCCTGAATTGGGAAGATGCCCTGGAGAAGGAAATGGCAACCACTCCAGTATTCTTGCCTGTGAAATTCCATGGACAGAGGAGCCTGGCAGGCCACAGTCTATGGGGTTACAAAGAGTTGGATGTGACTGAGCACACACATACACACATATACACCCTCTTAGTAGTCTAAAGTAGCAGTTCCAATAGTGTAATGAATAACAATGGTAATGCAGTTTATGTATATGGGTTTTAACTCAGTAGAAAAAGACAGTTTTATCTGTTTTCACCGTTCAATAATTATAAAAAGCACAATAAGAAATGTATTTCAATTGTGGATTTCATTCATAAAAAAAAAAAAAAAACACACATTTGGGAGTGGTGCATTTGTAAGAGTTTTCCATTAAGTTCTAGTATGGAGAATTGATGACAAAAGGAAAACCTATTTTGATATAAAAATAATTTGTTACCAAATTTTCAAACAGAATGAGTGTAATAAAAAAGTAACTCTATGTAGGCTGTAAAAGAGGAATGTTACTTATGTTCTGATTAAATGTTCTTTTGGGCCTTGTAGTAGTCCCTTCTTATTTTTGTCTTGCTCTCTTCAACTGCTCTGTGTGTGTTCGTTGCTCCATCCTGTCTGACTCTTTGCAACCCAATGAACTGTAGCTTGCCAGGCTCCTCTGTCCATGGGATTTCCCAGGCAATAATATTGGAGTGGGTTGCCATTTCCTACTTAACTGCAATGCTGCTGCTGCTGCTAAGTCACTTCAGTCGTGTCTGACTCTGTGCGACCCCATAGATGGCAACCCACCAGGCTCCCCTGTCCCTGGGATTCTCCAGGCAAGAACACTGGAGTGGGTTGCCATTTCCTTCTCCAATGTGTGAAAGTGAAAAGTGAAAGTGAAGTTGCTCAGTCGTATCCTACTCTTAGCGACCTCATGGACTGCGGCCCACCAGCCTCCTCCGTCAATGGGATTTTCCAGGCAAGAGTGCTGGAGTGGGGTGCCATTGCCTTCTCCGATAGACTTCATCTAAAACAACAACCTGGTAAGCTCAACACTCAACACCATGTAATTAGAACCTGAAAACATTTGCTTAGGCCTTAGCTTCTCAAATTAGCAAGTCCACTGAATATTTCCACTTCTTCCTGATCACTAGTTTCTCCACTTAATCAAAAACTCAATTCTCTCACCTACTTCTTGATAATTTTTCTTTATAATATTATACCTCTCTACAGAAATTTCTTTCTGCATGATGTAATGTGCCCATTATTTCTAAATGTCACTAATTCTTTAATCTTCCACATTTAACATAGTTCTCATAACCTTTACTATGATTATGCTTCACCTTACAAATTGGTTTCTCCAAATTTAAAAATTAATTTACCTAGATTACTGAATATTTTACAGCACTGTGCTAAGCACTTTGCGGATATTACCTCATTTAATCCTGAAAGAATTTGAAATTTATTAAAAATAAATATCAAGTTTTTTTTACGAGGTGATAATACAACCTAACAGGTATTGTTAACTTTTTGTTGGCTTTTCTTTTGTCTTAATTTCAAGAACATACTCATGTAGATAAACACAAACACATCCATAGCTGATGAACACTGAACAGTCTGTTATTTCATATAAGCCTCAGTCTTTAGTTAACACCAAAAGAAACAAACTCAAAGAACTCTAAATTTCAAAATATGGAAAAGAGGATGATATTTAAAAAATGTTAGCATTGGAAACCTAGTATTTGCCATTTACAAAGTATACTTCTTAAAAATAATCTTGGTGATATCAGATTTTTCAAAATATTATGTATGCTCTATTTCTCCTATTATAAAAATTAAAAATCAATATGTATTTTCTTTCTTTATACACAGAGCACATTGGAAGTTTATTTTGCTTTCTGTTGTGGTATTTTAATAATATGAGCTAACAGGTCACAGTTATTAGTATTCAGAAATACTTTTACCATGTAAGCACAGTTCAAGCCAAAATTTAACAAGACAATAATGCTCAAAAATATTTAAATATTAGTCAGAGCCCCTGTTTGAGTTTCATGAGCCTTACAGAAATTCCCATTGGCAATCTATTTTACATATGGTAATGTAAGTTTCCATGTTACTCTTTCCATACATCTCACCCTCTCCTCCCCTCTCCCCATGTCCATAAGTCTATTCTCTATGTTTATTTCTCCATTGATGCCCTGTAAATAATTCTTCAGGGAGATGGGAGGGAGGTTCAAAAGGGAGGGGATATATGTATACCTATGGCTGATTCATGTTGAGGTTTGACAGAAAACAACAAAATTCTGTAAAGTAATTATCGTTCAATAAAAAAATAAGTAAATAAATTAAAAAGCTAAAAAATACTTAAACATTAGTAAAAGAGAAACATTTTGGGGGATTTCATCACTTCTTCCATTAATGTGCTTTTCAAATTTTTTATTTTTGCTTTTTTCATTTTTCTCAAAAAATTTTATTCTGTATTGGAGTAAGCTAACAGTATTGTGATAGTTTCAGGTGATGGCAAAGGGACTCAGCCATAAACATACATGTATCCATTCTCCCCCAAACTCCGCTCCCATCCAGGATGCCACATAAGTTCCCTGTGCTATATGGTAGGTCCCTGTTAGTTATCCACTTTAAATAGAGCAGTGTGTACATGCCCATCTGAAACTCCCTTATCTATCCTTTCCCCACATCTTTTCTCCTCCTCCTGAAAACATAGTTCTCTAAGTCTGAGAATCTGTTTCTGCTTTGTAAATAAGTTCATTGGTATCATTTCTTTTTAGCTTCAGCATATAAGGAGTGTTATATGATAATTCTCCTTCTCTGTCTGACTTACTTTACTCAGTATATCGACTGATTTTTAAGTTCATCCACGTTGCTGCAGGGACAAGAAGGCCTGACATGCTGCAGTCCATGAGGTCAGACACGACTGACTGATAGAACAATAGCACCATGTTGCTGCAAATGGCATTATTTCAATTTAGGATACAACACGACATTCAGTCATAATGTTCTGTTTGTTCTGTAACACTTCCAGTCTTTTCTTGCGGCCAGATTTCATGTCAAATGCCCCTTAAGTTTGCTCTTCTGATGTTTTTCTCTTGTTTAGACTGGAAACGTGGGATTTTCAGAAAAACTACCACAAAGGTGAACTAACCTAAATCATCAGGTCTTATCAGGTATAACATTTATCCACAAGGTATGGATAAGGTGATAAGATAAGGTGATCTTAACCTTATCACTTGGTTAATTTGTGTTTGTCAGGGTTTCCCACTGTGAAGTTATCATTTTCTTCTTTCCAAGCTCTGTTCTATGGAAGAAAGCAAGTCACCAAAGCCAGTCTACCCTCAGTCAGAGTTAAACTACACCTCCTGGGCAGAAGAATGTCTGAAAATTTTCTGTAAAGATTTGTCTTTTCTCTCCCATTTATTTAATTATTCAATCACTTATTTTTAATAGCATGGGCTCACTGATATGAATTTTATTCTTGGGTTTATACTGCAATACTACTTTATTACTTTTGTTGCATAAATTGTTCCACTTTTGCCTCTTGGGAGATCTTTTAGGTAGCTCCTCTGTGCCTTTGACCTACCCTAATCTTTTTATTTTTGAGCACTTTCTACTTTCTGTCATTGTAAGATACTCTCAGCTTATATATTTTCTCTGTGCTAACTTTAGAATCAGTCATTTCTCCAAAGAGCTCTAGTTCCTTTTACTGATGAATAACATTTAAAAACCAAGATCTGGGTACTGGGTATGTTTGCTGCTTTGGGGGTTTCACTGCTTCTAACTTTTTAAGTGGACAGAGCTAGGCATTGTATTAACCCATGTATACACACGTATGTGCATCTGTTTGTATATGTCTTCATCTGTATGTACATTGGGTGAAACATGAGTTCAAACAGATGTTGCTGACTCTAATCTAGTGGCACAGTATGTAGTCTAACCTACCTTTTCTGCTTGGTCTGTAACTTGCTTTTCAGAAAGTGTGAAATCTGTCTCCTACCAACTTCCATCTGTACACATAAATCCGTTTCAGAAGTGTTAACCCATCTATCATGAGAAACAAATTGACCAACTAGATCACTATGTAGGTTCCTTTCGCTTCTAACTTTATCATTTCTGACCAAAATGCCATTTTCCAAACCCACTTAAGTCAGCTCCTATTTTTCCCAACACCTTCAGTGAGATTGTTTCATGTATTTGTATTATAGTTAGATTCATTTGTTGTGATTTGCATCTCATTCTGGGATCCCTTGATATCCTGATGAATTTTTGTTTATTTTAGTCTACATCAAAATTCACTCTGTGATATACAGTTCTATGGACTTTGACAAATGCATAGAGTCATGTATCTGCTTCCCCGGGAAGCAGTTGCTTTACAATGTTGTGTTAGTTTCTACTATACAGCAAAATGAATCAGCTATTCAGTTCAGTTCAGTTGTTCAGCTGTGTCCAACTCTTTGTGACCCCATGAACTGCAGCACAGCAGGCCTCCCTATCAACAACTCCTAGAGTTTACCTAAACTTATGTCCATCGAGTCAGTGATGCCATCCAGCCATCTCATCCTCTGTCATTCCCTTCTCCTCCTGCTCCTAATCCCTCCCAGCATCAGGGTCTTTTCCAATGAGTCAACTCTTTGCATGAGGTGGCCAAAGTATTGGAGTTTAGCTTCAGCATCAGTCCTTCCAATGAACGCCCAGGACTGATCTGCTTTAGGATGGACTGGTTGGGTCTCCTTGCAGTCCAAGGGACTCTCAAGAGTCTTCTTCAGCACCACAGTTCAAAGCATCAATTCTTCAGCGTTCAGCTTTCTTCACAGTCCAAATGTCACATCCATACAGGACCACTGGAAAAACCATAGCCTTGACTAGATGGACTTTTGTTGGCAAAGTAGTATTTCTGCTTTTGAATATGCTATCTAGGTTGGTAATAACTTTCCTTCCAAGGAGTAAGGGTCTTTTAATTTCATGGCTGCAATCACCATCTGCAGTGATTTTGGAGCCCCCCAAAGTAAAATCTGACACTGTTTCCACTGTTTCCCCATCTATTTCCCATGAAGTGATGGGACCAGATGCCATGATCTTAGTTTTCTGAATTTGTACACAAATCCCCTCTTGTTTGAATTTCTTTCCCATTCAGGTCACCACAGAGCACTGAGCAGAGTTCTCTGTGCTATACAGTTGGTTCTCATTAGTTATCTATTTTATACATAGTATCAATAGTTTAAATATGTCAATCCCAATCTCCAATTCCTCTCACTCCCCTTCCCCCCTTGATAATTATACACTTATTCTCTACATCTGTCTCTCTACTTTTGCTTTGCAAATAAGGTCGCCTATACCTGAATCATTCTTTTCAATAACTACTTTCCCACTTTGAAAATTACCCTGCTGTACATGGGCTATAGTAATCATTCAATTTCAATTAAATTATCTTCTTATCAGCAGGGTTGAGAGTCTGGAAATTGTGATATTTTTTTTTTCTCCTTAACCACCACTATAAAATTTTGCTTTCCTTCTCCAAGGGTATGTTTTTTTATTAATTGACCCATAATCTGACCCATAATCTGACCTATAATTTGACCTATAATCTTTTTTATCTTATGCTGCTGCTGCTGCTAAGTTGCTTCAGTCATGTCCGACTCTGTGAGACCGCATAGATGGCAGCCTGCGAGGCTCTGCCATCTCTGGAATTCTCCAGGCAAGAACACTGGGGAAGGTTGCCATTTCGTTCTCCAATGCATGAAAGTGAAAAGCGAAAGTGAAGTCAGTCAGTCATGTCTGACTCTTTGCAACCCCATGGACTGCAGCCCACCAGGCTCCTCCGTCCATGGGATTTTCCAGGCAAGAGTACTGAAGTGGGGTGCCATTTGCCTTCTCCGTTTATCTTATGGGCCTCTGCCAATATCTGCATGACAATTGATTAGTTTATAAAGCAGAATCCATTTTTCATGGTACAATCAAGTGGTAGGTGACAATCTAAGACACACTGGTTGATCATCTGAGGGTGTTAATAGATAACCATCTTAACTATATGAATATCTAAGACAGGATTTTGAAGCTATTTCCCCATTGTCTTTTTTTGCAAAGTGGTGAAAATTGTAGGATTGTGTGGTACAGTTTTCAAATAAACTCTAAAACATCCTCAGCAATTTCTTTAAAAAGTTAGAATAATAGTAGCAACAAAAAATTAGAAAATAAAAAATTGTACTGTATGTGTGTGTGTGTTAGTCAGTCAGTCACATCCAACTCTTATGACCCCTTGGACTGTAGTCCACTAGGCTCCTCTGTCCTTGGGATTCTCCAGGCAAGAATATTGGAGTAGGTTGCCATTCCCTTCTCCATTGTTCTGTATATTCAGAAAGAAATGTACCATTACTCTCTTACATATTTATTGGTAATCCTTTTCATAATTTCAGATAAACTATCCTTGGTTATTGACGTCTTTAAAACAAAACATTATGTGTATATATAGGAGAATTTCACTGTTTTCTAGGTTATTTCCTGGACTAACAATGGAAAATTATACCTCATTTTTTCTTAATAATGACATTAAATTAAACCTAAAGAACAACTGTCCTTTGAATGCAATCAATATGTAAAGTACCTCTAATGATGTGTGTTGTGAAATATATGAATTTGCTTTTTCTTCTTTCCCATATGCCTTTTTTTTTCTCGAAAGCAACTGTTCTTTTTAGGAATTAACCCCCCCTTCAATTTCACAGGCAGATTCTTTACCATCTGAGCCACCAGGGAAGCTGAAGATTACTGAAGGTGTAGCCTCTCTCTTCTCCAAGGGATCTTATACAGTTATAAATATTTGTTATACAATATTTCATTACATGTTTATAATATATATCACTTGTACTGTTTTCCATATCTTGGCCATTAATGTTCATAAACAATGCTACAATGAACATAATAGTAAAGATATCTGTTCATATTCCTGTTTTCATTTCCTTTGGTTATATATCCAGAAGTGGAATTTCTGGATCATATGGCAGTTCTATTTTTAATATTTTGAGAAATCTCCATACTGTTTTCCATAGTGCCACATCCATTTTTATTCCCACCAACAGTGCAAAAGGTTTTCCTTTTCTCCTTTCTTCACTAATACCTCTTACTCTTGTCTTTTTGATGTTAGCCATTCCAACAGTGGTGAGATATTATCTTATTGTGGTTTTGATTTAAATTTCCCTGATTATTAGTGATACTGAGTACCTTTCCATGTTGGTCATCTGCATGTCTTTGGAAAAATGTCTGTTCGGTTTTTCTGACCATTTAAAAAAATTGGATTTTATTTTTGGTATTGAGTTGTATGAGTTCCTTATGTATTTTGGATATTGTGTATGTGTTTGTTCAATCACTCAGTTGTATCTGACTCTCTGTGACACCTCGGACTGTAGCTCACCAGGTTTCTCTGTCCATGAGATTTTCTAGGCAAGAATACTGGAGTGGGTTGCCATGTCCTCATCCAGGGGATTCTTTCTGACCCAAGGATCAAACTGAAGTGTCTTGTGTCTCCTGCATCAGCAGGCAGATTCTTAATCACTGCACCACCTGGGAAATCTATTTTGGATATTAACTTTTATCAGATATATGATTTGCAAGTGTTTTCTACTATTTTGAGGTTTTTCTTTTCATTTTGTTGGTATTTTCATTTGCCCTGATATGCAGAAACTCTTTTAGTTAGATGTAGTCTTTTTAATTCAGTAAATTTACCTATACTAACATATGCCTGTGTCATAAAGAAGATTTCAATAAGGTGATTATATTGGATGTATAATATTCATTATATTAATAGGGAATTGACCAATCCTTAGTTTATGGACATATATTTTTTAATATTTATGGTTCTCAAATATAATACTGTCATGAGTGTTCTTTAAGAAAATTTGTTCACAACATGAATTTTTTAATGTCAAATCACTCTTTGATTTTATTTCCCTGTATCTATTAGAATTTCTTTTAAAACATGATAAATAAATATGCAATATAATATGAGGCCTAATAATTATCCACAGTCCATTTGCCTGTGATCACCAGTGTCAATAATTTTCTATATTCATTTGAATTAAACATATTTGCATATATTGTTTCTTCTTGTTTTTTATTCTTCTTTTTATATTGTTCCCCCTCATTTTCCTTCCTTTTTCCCTTTTTTATATGCCATTATAAGTGCCCACTACTGTTCTATTTGGTTTTTGCTCCTAAACATAACAAAACTTATTAGAACCTTCCTTCTAACTATTCTTTAAAGTGTTCTGTCTTTGAAACACATGGATATATAACCACCCAAGTGGAGAGGTGGTTAATCATATCACAGGGCTATAGTACAATAAAATTTACTTCATGCTAATATAATAGAACTACCCAAGAATAGGATACTGTGTATGTCCATATAATATTTTCATATTGGCTTATAAGTGATATTCACACATTAATGATTAATACTTTTTATTTTTTCCAACTTATCTGAATCCTGACCCAAAGCAACATAATCATATTTTTAAATTTAGAGTTAGAAAGTAAACAAAATAAAATTGAATTACAATATAGGCAGAAAGTCAGTGTAGAATATTTTTTATGAAGTCTCTGCTTTCTCCATCCCTGGCTTTACTGAGATCTTTGAAGAGTAAGGTTATAATATTCTTTTTAGTCAACCAATCTTGTGTTTTCATACATTAAACGATAAAATGTGGTCTATTTTAGGATTACTTGTAAAACCATTTGATCTGAACTGGACACAGGAGGATGGGAAACATGACCACTGCCTGTATCTGAGGTATCTTGTGTGGTTTCAACCAGACTTGAACATACATTGGTTTCTATGAGGTTATAAACCCAATGAGAAAAATCTTATGTCTATTTTTGTTTGTGTATATTATCTATTTATTCCCACTGCAAATATTGAACTTTTTTTCAGTTGAGCAGTGAAGAGTAAAAGGTTGATTTCGGTGGTTAACCCAACCATATTTATATGAATAGAATTTGCTTTTCCTTTGAAACAAAGTTGGGTGGGGGTAGTATCAAAAAACTTTAAGCCAATCTGTCACTATGTGGACGTGCAGATTTTATTTTGTGATTTCCATCTTCAAGTGCCATTTTATATAGGCAGTCGTTTAAATCTACCTTTAACGAACAGATGTTATTTCCAGTGTTACTCCTTTTTCTAATTAGTTTCCTTATATTTGTATCTTCCCTTACTTCATACTCAAGTTTCATGAAACATTTCACTCTAGAATACTCAGTTGTGTTATTTATGATAGTGGCTTTTCCTAATTAATTTCTGGAGCGATGGACTATTACCTAAACAAACCAGATGATACTTAAAGGCTTGTTGTATATAGTTTGGAGAAGGCAATGGCACCCCACTCTAGTTCTCTTGCCTGGAAAATCCCATGGACGGAGGAGCCTGGTAGGCTGCAGTCCATGGGGTCGCTAAGAGTCGGACGCGACTGAGCGACTTCACTTTAACTTTTCACTTTCATGCATTGGAGAAGGAAATGGCAACC
>NW_011494962.1:1152088-1160295 GCF_000754665.1 Bison bison bison | reverse complement strand
AGTGTTCTTGTCTGGAGAATCCCAGGGACGGGGGAGCCTGGTGGGCTGCCGTCTCTGGGGTCGCACAGAGTTGGACACGACTGAAGCGACTTAGCAGTAGCAGCAGCAGTATATAGTTTAGTTAAGTAGGGATGACTTTATTTCTGTATATCTATTAGAAAATATCCAGTTATAGATTCACATTTCCTCTGTGGTTTTTTTGCCAAATTTAGTTAGTTTCATACAACTGTAAGTAGCTGCCCCACCTGAGACTATGTCTGATCTTCTCATCAACTCTAGGAAGAAAGTGGAAGAGATAACTCTTCATTCACCTGCCAACATCTCTGTAAGCTCTTCTTCACACTTGGGATAAATAAATAATCCAAAAGGCTCTAGAATGTCAGATGCTTCAGACTGTGAACAACCTCCAGGTATTTTTTCTTTTTAAACCTAAATGACTTATGCCATTTTAATGAAAATACAATCTTGGTGGTTTTTATTTGATATAATGCTAGTTATAATTATTCTAGGAGCATTATATTTTTAACATTTCCCAGATTACCTGAAAGATTGCTTTTAAACATATTTTAAAAAATAATTATCTTATTTCTTGACTCGGTCCAAAGTGTAAGCAACCAGCTTAAATACTTTTAGGAAAGCTGGGCTGTTGAGTGGAAATGTGGTTTGAGTATCTTTGATTTTATTTCTATAATATTTGTATTTCTAGGGATCTTTGGAAATAGTAATTGTTCTCAAATTCTAATCTCATTTGTTTTACAAAGTTGTAAAGTTATGATATATTTTCTGTGTTAAAAGAAAATACAGAGCAGACAGAGACCATCCCTATTGTGGACTTGGAACCATCTCTTGCCCTTCCTCCTCCTCCTCCTGAGGATGAATGGGGCCCAATTCCTGAGCACACCAACGTGAACGGTAAAGTAGACACACTAGAGTTTATTCATTTATGGTCTCTCTTTGTTATCTTTAGGTACACCTTCCATTTTATGTTTCTCTAATTGTTACTATCTAGAAATTTAAAATTTAGAAAAAATATAGAGATGAGAATGTTTAGAACATGTATTTAGGAGTAAAACAAATGCGTATTTTCTGACAGCGGTTTGACGTTTTCATATATGAAGGAGCATAGTTAAACATGGAAGAAGCCATGGTCCACATTTAGAATTGTTTTCTTACATAAAACAGAGAACTTGATCAAGGTTTAAAACTCAGAAAATGTGTAAAAAAGACAAAGATAAAACCCTATTACATGATACCTCTTTTTGATCATAATTAACCAACATAATTTAATAGAGGAGGGTTTCTCAACCTCAGGTTTAAGGACATTTTGGGCTAGATGACTCTTGGTTAGTGATTGTAGAATGGTTAGCATCTTTTTGACATCTATGCGCTAGATGTCAGTACTACCTGACCCTCAATAATCACATCAAGAGTGTCTCCAAATATTTAATATTGTCCTCTGGGGATTAAACTTTCCTCTGGCTGATAACCACCAGGTTATATTATACAGAAAGTTAAATAAATGATTTGGATATTAGTTATAAAAATAACTATTCTCTAATATGGCAGCTTTTCATTTTGTTTCAAAAGTACAATTCTTTATTTTTGAAGTACAAAAAAAAAATACTTTTTTTTTACACTAGAGTTTATACATTTGTTTTGGAGGGAAATAAACTTACCAACAAAAAACTATTAACAATGATCTCTGAAAGTTTAATTTCTAGAATGTGGGGATGAAGCATATACTTTTGTGAAATTGAATAAATTATAGATATTGTTTCATCTAAAACCAACTATTGTCCCTTTAAAACAGTCACTAAGATTTACTGTAATTCTTTATGAATGGGGCTTCCCAGGTGGTGCTAGTGGTAAAGAACCTGCTTGCCAATGCAGGAGATGTAAGAGATTCAGGTACCCTGGGTCAGGAAGACTCCTTGGAGGAGGGATGATAACCCACTCCAGTATCTTCCCTGGAGAATCTCATGGACAGAGGAGCCTGATGGGCTACAGTCCATAGGGTCTCAAAGAGTCCAACACGACTGAAGTGACTTAGCATGCACACATCAAGGGAATCTACTACAAGTCATCAAGTGAAAAAAAAAGAGTTCTATCTTAATAATAGCACAGATTTAATATTGATAAGCATTTCTGTATCTGATTGTATGAATGAGGGTAATGTAGTCTGAACTGAAAGTTTGTACCTAATATTTAAGGTTAATTTTAATAATACCTGTATGTAAATTTTTTACCTGCACTGTAAGTCCCCAAAGATATGCCTAGGTTTAATGATTCACTAGGAGAACTCACAGGACCCTATAGAGTTGTACTTGTAGCTGAGATTTATGACAATGGAAGGATAACAAACATAATCAGCAAAGGGAAAAGGTGCATGAAGTGAAGTGTGGGGGAGACCAGGCTCAACCTTCCTAGAGTCCTCTCCCAGTAGAGTCACACAGGTCACAGGAATTCCCCCAGCAATACATCATGACAATGTGTCAAATGTTGACAACCAGGGAAACTCATTAGAGAATCAATGTTCAGAGTATTTATTAGGGGGTTAATCCCATAGGTAGCATCTGGTTGGCATGTAACAAAATTCCAGACTTCCCAAAGGGAAGCAAAAGCTACATTGTTTGTACAAACAGAGAAGACAAGGTGAGCCATTACTATCAATTAGTGGTTGTGGAAACTCTACTGAAATGTAGGTTTCCAGATCCCAGCCATGGCCAACCTTGTAAGCGGGCCTTTCAGGATAGAAATCAGGTCTGCTACATTAATTATTTTCTGTAAATCCTCTAAAATACTTTTTCCTCTCTTATTCAGCCTAATAGTTTATAGCAATTCACACTTTGGGTATTATTTTTCATAAAATATATAGCACTTAAACAATATTAAAATAACGATATTAATCTTTCAAATAACAGGAGCTTACTTTATCTCTGATTTTTCACTCACTCTGTTTCTTAGCTTCTCGTTTTTCCTTCTCTCTCTATGGAATAATTCCTGTGATCCTGGGAATCTTCAGCCTGCTGCTTTTGATGCTGTGTGGATTCTTTGGTTACCAGTGTAAGTCCAATTAATTGGAGAAAAAGAAATAATAGACTCTTTGTCCGATTATCATGTTTCTTTAAATCATTTCCAGATAATAGTTTTTGGTAAATGTTTTATTGCCATACTGAATGAAGAACAGGAAAAAAATGATATAAAAATATTACATTTTTTATTTTATGAATGAATTTAACCTTGTGAGCTCTCAATAATCATTTTTTCCCAAGGAGATTATATGATTGAAATTACTGCAGAAGATATTAATAGTAGTGATTATACTACTATAATCACAGAATCATTATTTTGAAGATTATTTTGAAGATTACAACCTACTAAGATATCAAGCTCAGTGAATATGTAACGTCTTTACTCTGAAAATAAAAAGTAACTTCTTTTACAATTTCTTCATACTGCCCATTTCTCCAGCATCATAAATTAGATGAACAGAATATTTTAATTAGTATTAAAATTGTTCACAACTAGTTATTTAAGTATAGTGTTTTCACATTGATAACGTTAGTTTGAAATTCAGAACTTTAAGATTTGATTAGAAAGTGAAATTCTACACATTACATCAAGTCATGATGCCAAAAGATTTATTTGAGACTTGGCTTTGTCAAGTCTCATTGTCATCTGTTTTAATTCAGCTGAAGCATTGTTCTGTTAATATAAGCATACGTTCAATCTTACAAGGAATTAGGATGATATTTTAGATTTAGGTATAGACTTTAAAAGTAACAGTGGATAAATGAAAACATATTTAGCTAAATATCTTATTATAGTTGTTAAAACATTTGTTGGGAACTTTATTAAGGATATGCTACAAAAATTAAGCTTCAAAAAAAAATTAAGCTTCACAGTCTCTCTACCATTTCATAACTGAGCATGTGTTTTATATTTATCTGGAATTCTTGTTCTAGACTTTCAAAGTGTTCAGGAATCAGAGAGCAAGATGAAGAGCTTTAACCAATGGAATGAGTCTTTCCAAAACAAAGAGAAAAAATTTATTCAGGTTCAAAAACTTCTTGACCAAAATAAAGGTAATTTTAGAACTAGAACAAATTATCTTTACAGAATGCTAGATTGTTTTTCTTGTTGCAGCCATAAAATGATTGGTTATATAATAAAAAAAGGAGTTTATACAGCAGCATAGTGGTGTTGATGGCTTCTTGTTTTTTTTTTTAATTCTTCATTGATCTTCTGAAACTGCAGGAGTCTCATATTTACCAAATGTATCCTCTTGTATTAGTTAACTAACTTGTTCACTCAGTTAAGCATGCACATTTATTCAATGCACACCAGGTGCCAGCCACTTGGCTGGTGATCAATGATAAATACAATATGAACCCTGCCCTTGGGAAGCTTAGAGAAAACATATAAACCAAACATAAACAAAAGTTTCAAAGTATGCAGGAGAAGTATGTACAAAATGTTCAGGGAGCATGAAAATGGAAGAATACAAATATCTGGAAATCAATGGCATTGTCATAGTTTGTAAGTGCCTCCTAAGGAGGGGGTGTTTATAATAATTATCATAAGGCTTCTTTTATGCTAATTAAATTTTAATACAAAAATAGTGTAGATAAGTATTTTACAAAGGCCTTGCATTAAAATGTTAGTTTTTTCCTTTGAGATATTGAACCTATATTGAATAATTAAATGAACAACCTGAGAATCCCTTAGTGATTCATCATGCTAAAAACCTGGTTTCTTTTTTTTTTTATTGAAATGTAATTAACACATAACTTTGTGTAATTTTGAGCTGTACAATGTGTGGTTTTGAAACATTTGTATATCGCAATATGGTTACTATAATAGCATTAGCTTATGCCTTTATTATGACACAAGTTGTCATTTCATTTTTTGTGTTGACAATAACTGAGATCTATTCCTTTAGCAATTTTGAGCTTATAATACAGTACTGCTGACTATAATCACTAAATTGTGCATTTTAAAACGCTAATTTCTAAGCACCTGATTATTTCAGGCAGAGATGAAGCTAATTAAGTAGGGAAGGGAACTGGACTAAAACTATTTGTACACTGTGCCTGTTGACCATTGTTATTATTATGACTCTTCAAATAGTACAAAATCGGATGAAATGTGTGGTCATCTCTAATGTTAAGTCTCGTTGTCTTATATAGAAATCCTAGAGAAGCTCCAAAACCAGAATAAGAATATGACTGAGGTGCTACAAGAACTAAAGGCCAAAGGAGGTATTTTGGAAGTGAGACAATTCTGAGTTGACAATAATTTTTAATAATGACCTCATTCTTTTAAGCAGGGGAGTGTGAAGACATAAGGCCTTGTTTGGGAAGTTCTGTGGGCTCTGAGTTATATTTTCTTTCCTAGGAGACGGGTGTGGATCTCCTCTGAGTCACTGGGTACAACACAGAGACCACTGCTACTACCAGACCATGAAAACAGTTTCTTGGTCAGAGTGTTCAGATCTTTGTGTCTTTTGGAATGCTACATTTTTAAACACAGAAAGGAGTAGATTGATGGTGAGATTCTATTTCATTCTTTACTTCTGGGATATAAATGTGTAGTAGCCACCAGTGGAAGGAAGAGCTCACTGGCAGCTCTGAAATCAGGGTAAGGGGAGCTCTCCTGTTTCATTTCCATTCATCTTTCCCTTGAGTGCTCCACCTTTCTTTCCTAACATACATGCACACATTCATTGCGGAAACATTGCATTTGCTGTTCCCTCTTCCCTTGTGGCTCAGAGGGTAAAGAATCTGCCTGCAGTGTAAGAGACCTAGGTTCTATCCCTGGGTCGGGAAGATCCCCTGGAGAAGGGAATTGCAACCTACTCCAGTATTCTTGCTTGGAGAATTCCATGGACAGAGGAGCCTTGTGGGCTATATATAGTCCTTGGGGTTGCAAAGAGTTCCACACGACTGAGCAACTAACACCTTCACTTCACTGCATGTAATAGTCTTCTCTCTGATACAACCATGGTGAACTACTTCATCTCCTTCAGCTGTTTATACACTTGTCAGCCTCTTAATGAGACCTGCCCTGACACCTACTTAAAATTGCAACCTGTGTATCAGTGCCCACCCCACCCCTCAGCCTCTCCTCTTCACTTGTAGGCATTCTTACCCTGCTTTAATTTTTATAGCACTTGTCACCTTCTTATATATCATATTATTTATATGTATGTTGTTGACTTCTGTCTGGCCCACAACCCTCCAAAGCAGGGATTTTTCACATTTTTGTTCCGTGATATATCTCAAGCTCTAAGAACAGGCACAGAGTTGAACAAATGGTCAAATAATAAAGTGATTCATATACTGGTGTGGTGTCCTCTTAAATGGAAAATTTTCTGTTATATCATCACTTACTATTTGGCTCAGAAAAAAATAATATTAACCTGGTAAAAGTATTAAAACACAAGCTAAAAATTGTGAAGTAACTATATCAAAAAGAGACAGGAGGTGAGAAAATAGAGCATGAGACTAAAAATTCTGCCTTTGTAAAATAGGAAGTCATAGGACAAACAGGAGCAGATAATTGCCTCTGGAGAAAGGCATTTAGTGAGGGAGGGATGACTATATACATATATATATATATATATATATATATATATATATATATTTAGCATCACTTGACTTCTAAAACCAAGTGCATGTATTTGTGTAATAAATTTTTAAAAATATCTGTAAGTTTAAAAAAGTATATGAATTAAAATACAGTTAACACTGTGCCCTTTCTTTTTGCAACTTAAATATTTCTAAAATACACTGGGAAATTAAAACCCTTTTCATTACTGGGACTAAGCTAAAAAACAAACAAAAAAATGATTAGCTTTGTTTATTTTATTTTTCGGGTTGAAGAAGAACTCAAATATTTTTTCAATGTTTCACTTATCAGTGGGCATATATATACTGCATTATTTTTGTGATTCTTTAGACACCAGTTTTTTAGATTCTTTTTTTATGATTCTTTAGACACAGGACAGGGAAGCCTGGAATGCTGCAGAGTCGGACACAACTGAGTGATTGAACTGAACTGAATTGAGACACAAGTTCTGTATTTTTGTGTCTAATGGACTTCTGGTGTTAATAGCTTTGTGCATTCTGTTTCCATGCAGTGTATTCTGAAGTTACTTGCAGTAAACCAAACTTGGCTTGGGCTGTCTTATAAGGAAAAGGACAATGAATGGAAGTGGGAGGATGGTTCTCTTCCTTCTGGCCTGTAAGTTTCTACTAAATAATCCAATGCCTTACTCTTTTTGCAATGTCTAGCCTAAAGAGTTTTGAGGAAATAGAGATTATTAGGGACAAAATTTAGTCCTCTTTACTTCTCGCTTTTGTTATTTCATATTATATTGTCAGCAATTTTATAAATAATTAAGTCATTTAGATATTTTAAAATTAGTGTAAGTATATCCTTATTATTAGATGACCTGAATGATTACAATTTCAGGTAAGAAATATGATTATGGGAAAGAATATCATAAGTATGAATCTGAGTACCTCTCTGGTATTTTTATTGGGAACAAGCATAGAACTGTCATTTCTCATACAAATAATTTAGGTCTATTTTTTGGTTTTAAAGGCATATTTTTCAGTTGTTATTCAGAAACACTGCATTAGACAACTATGTCAGGAAAAAATATTTCAAGCTCTTTCATCACCATGTGCCAATCTTAGAGAATAAGATTGATAATCTTGATAGCCAATTATTTTTACTTTGTTCCATTAGGTTATATTATTCTGATGTTTAGTAAGGCTGTTTTTCTTCTAACTTATAATGTCAATACTTTTGACAGTTTTATCCTATTTATCTTTTTATTTCTTTTAAGATTTCTTGTATATAGTTTGTAACTTCTCTTGCAGGCACAGCTTTCCAGTTTTTTCCTTTAATTGCTGGGGACCAGCCCCAGCTGATCCAGGGTATTCGAAGGAGAGACGGCCTAGGCGACTATTTATATGCTAATTAGAGATATAGAGAACAATAGAATGAGGATAGCTCAGTAGGAAAATTCAGTGGAGAAAAGAAGCTGAGTAGCTTGGTTTACGCGGGAGACCAATAAAACTTCAAGACAAGAAGTTTGCACCACTTACGTAGGCCGCAGGCGCCCTCTCGAATAGCGGAAGGTGTCTCACCCTAGACTCCTTCTCGAGTGGGTCTTAGAAGCCCAGGCATAATTAGTA
>NW_011494962.1:1149892-1151988 GCF_000754665.1 Bison bison bison | reverse complement strand
TTTCAGGGGCTTTTATACCCTAAGTTACACATAGAGGATAATAGGGGATGCAAAGTCAGCAGTCTTTGGTTCTTATCAAAAACCAAGGTTTCTTTCCTGCAAATGTATCGTATACAAATGGTTTAGGTGATTTACATCATCTTCTGGCCAGAAGGCCTACTAACATTTTATGACTCTTGACAAGGACTTATCAACAAAGACTTACTTTCTCTAAGAGTAATTATTTCAAGGTTTGGCACCATCTTCCAAAGATAAAATTGCATTCCTATAGGGCGGATGTGTAATGGGTTTACAACAAAGAAAGAATTTATTACCTTAAGGGTCTAAAGTTACTAACACCAAGGCCACTACTTATTTTTTACTATATACCCACTATTAATTAATACACATTCAAGGATACAATTCAGGGGATGTGAAAACTTGGCAACAAGCATTGACTTCATCAATGAAATCCTTTACTAGTTTATTCTGACAGTTTTTAACTCTCTGAGAGGCTCTAAGCTATTTGAATATCTTAAGCTTCCCATGCCTCTCGAGGCTGGGAGACTGTAAACAATCGTATGCATAGCTGCAGGAGTCCGGGTAAACTTGTCAGGCGAGTTAGAGAGCCATCTGAGGGGTTTGGATTTAAACACTCCTAATTGCCCAGGAACTTTATTAATTGGAGCTGTAAGTTAACTCTTTGACAGAGAGAGAGAGATGGTGGTAGGGGACAGCCCCCAGTAAAGTCAGAGGTGAGAGCACAAAGCAATAAAGTAGGCAGACTCTGGTTTTTTGGGGGAAAATGCTCGAGAATATCCGGGGGGACTCCTGAGGCTCGATCCCGCCTTTGCGTATGCCGAGCCTCCTTCCTCATGACCTTTGTCACGAGTGGAATGCCTCACCGGCTCCCCGCATTTAATAATTTGCTCTTTAAGTTTATTTGCTTCTATCACATAAACAGATGATTAACATTTAAATAAAATTAGATTTTTTAAACTCATTTGAAATTTATCTTAACACATAAAGGTGTGAAGGAGAAAGCTGAGGCATGTACATGAGTATTCAAATGTAGATGTAATTATATCTGTCTCTCTATGTATATTTCAATTAGGCAATCACTTTTCAGAGCACTGCTTAAACGACTCATTTTTTATCACTGGTTTTAATATCATTCATCATATACTAGAATTTAATATTTAAATAATTTTAGTCATCATATATGAATATTTCATAGTTTTTACGAATATTTTGTGTGTAAACATATATGAATATTTTCCTGAAATTGCTGTACTAATGCATCAAATTTTTAATCTATTTTGACTTTTATGGTCAATCATTTTAATTATAGGAATTTTATGAGTTGAAAGGTTTCCTCTACTTCAAACCTTGTACAATGTTTGGAACATAGAACATTCAATAGATATGTTGAATTAATAAATGAAATAATGTACGAACTATTTTGGCAATTTAATTTTCCCAACACAGTTCAGAATTTCTTTCTAGTTCCTTTGGTATTTTAAAAAAATGTACTATGCCTTTAGCAATTCAGTAAATAAGCTTTGTCTTTTTTTTCAGATAGTATTAAACAACCAGTTTTGCTCTAGAGTGGATGAAAAGTCAAATTTTATTGACATTGAACTAAAATATTCCTTATAATCTAGATCTTTAGTAAAGGATTAAATTCAACCAGAATGTTTGGTAGAATCTGCCTACTAGCATTTCTACCAATGGTGATTTTATAAATTGAAGTAAGATGAACGTATCAGAGCAGAGGCAACTGTCCCAGCATAATACATATACAGTTGATCTTTGAACAATGTAGAGCAGGGGTGAGGGTTAGGGGCACCAACTCCTCCATGTAGAAGAAAATCTGCTTAGAAGTTTTAATTGGCCCTTTAAAGCTACATGTTAATCTAGCCATGGATCCTGTAATACTGTAGGATTTACTATTGAAAAAATCTTCATATAGTTAGAACTGAGTAGTTGAAATCCACGTTGTTCAAGCATCCATACACACATACATTCACATGCTCTCTCACACACACAAATATACGTATATGTGTGTATATATATATATACACACACACAAAATTTAGAATATGTATGTGTGTGTG
>NW_011494962.1:1143163-1149715 GCF_000754665.1 Bison bison bison | reverse complement strand
TTTCTTTTTTTTTTTTCAATTTTAATTAAAAAAAATTATACATGTGTTCCCTATCCTGAACCCTCCTCCCTCCTCCCTCCCCATACCATCCCTCTGGGTCGTCCCAGTACATACTTACAAGTAAAGTATTTCCATTCCAGCTGCAACTGTACATGCGTGTGTTTTCTTTTTAAAATTAATTTATTTTAATTGGAGGCTAATTACTTTACAATATTGTAGTTGTGCTGATCTATACTTAAACTTAATTCTGTATCCCAGATCATATGTCCTGTCTTTCCTGCTATTGTCATAATTTTCCCAACTGGACCAGTCTCTTCGTTTTTATACAGGTGTACCTTTTCCCACATATAAAATATTGGGTTGGCCAAAAGTTTGTTCTGATTTTTCCATAAACTGTTACAGAAAAAAAAAATGAACAAACATTTTGGACAATAAAGTAAAAGTGAAAGTCTCTCAGTCCTGTCCAACTATTTGCGACCCCATGGACTGTCCATGGAATTCTCCAGGCCACAATACTGAAGTGGGTAGCCTTTCCCTTCTTCAAGGGATCTTCCCGAGCCAGGAATCGAACCTGGGTCTCCCGCATTGCAGGCGGATTCTTTACCAACTGAGCTATCAGGGAAGCCAGTACTAAGAAATAATTAACACATTTTGTGAAACTTACTTATCATATGCCTATCTCTGTGTGTGTATACCATCGTGTGAGTTCTTTGAAAAGAGGGAGAGTGAGTGCCTTTACTCCCCTGAATTCCCTGCAGTGCCAGGTATAATAAATTTTACACATCATGTTCTAAAGTAATGTTACTTTATTTGAACACAGCAAGTGGCGTCTACCAAAGCCAAGTACGGATTTCCAGGGGAAATGTGTGTATGCAGGAGTGCACACTGTCGGCATAGATAACTGCACCGTGTCTTCCTCGTGCCTGTGTGAGAAGCCTGTCTGTGCTTAAAACTCAGAAGAAGAAGGTTAAAAGAAAACTGATGAGGTTTGCGCGTCTCAGTAATATTCCAGATTCACAATCTGCCTGTCTTTATTCTACTGTCACTTTACCTTATTAATAACTTTTTTGTTTTTGGCAGAAACTGATAAATGACTCCATGAAAGAAGAATCCAGAGTCCAGAGTTAAAGCAAAAATATCAGAGTGTCACACAAAGCATAGACACTCAGGACCTTTTGATTTTTTGAGAATTATACAAATGAATTAATAAACATATTTGTCATAAATACTTAGTTTCTAGGAGTCTTTTTATATTTAAAAATCTACTTATTTATTTTCAGTTGTGACCTATGAAAATAATCCTGTAAAACAAATATAGTGGGGAATATAAGTGATAAACGGTTTACAACATAGCATACAAAAATGTAAAAAATACAAAGAAATATGAATAATAATAATAAAAGGCAGAAAACTTTTTTAAATTAATTAAAACAAATTGCTAAAGTTATCTGTTTCTCAAAACTGCTTGCAAAAGTCTTCCTAGCAGATTTTCAATATATCAGTTTCATTTAACATCTTTAATTTCTTGTTTCTCATCTTAGTGGAAAAGTTAAACTTCCTGCTGAAGGCTATTTTTAAATAGAAGCTGGGTCGGTTCTCCCCTAAATCCCACAGTTTCAAGTTGTTACGTCATTAATTCCTCCATTGCCTACATGCAACCACTTCCACTTAAAGAGCATTACTTTCAATCCATAAATAGACCCATACATCTCTATCTATTTGTTATATCCATGTCTTCTAATCACTCCTTTTATGGGTTTCTTTTCACAGTAACTGTACTTGAGCAAAACTTCTACACTGATTATGTACTTTCTCACTTCTCAATCATCTTAGAATGTCATTATTCATCTTCTCTTTTCTCTTCTTTATTGGTACTGCTTTTGTTTGACACTAATTATCTGTTATTCACTCATTCACCCACTTTGAATCTTTTTATCTGTCTCTTTTAAGCAGTAAGTTTAATTCATAAATTCAATTTATTTCAAAATGTTATTTCTGAGATAAAATATTTTATTTCATGCTATTTGATCTATCAATAGAATTTTACTGAGTACTTATTTCATTCTTTTTGACACATTATCAGCAGCAGCAGCATTGTCATCTTTGGACACAATATTATTTTACTTTTAACAGCTTTTGTTCTTTCTTAGTTTTCTTCTTACTACTCTGGTCCCGTGCACTTAGTTTTCTTTATGGATTTTTCAATTGCTTCCTAATGTTGAAGCTTGAAGTTTATATCAAGGAATATTCATTTCATTTAGGATAACATATGATTTATTGTCACAGGTAACGGTAGAGAGACTTTTGCTGTAAGAGATAATAGACCAGAAAAGAAAGTGAAGTCGCTCAGTCGTGTCTGACTCTTCGCGATCCCATGGACTGTAGGCTACTAGCTCCTCCATCCATGGGATTTTCCAGGCAAGGGTACTGGAGTGGGTTGCCATTTCCTTCTCCAGGGGATCTTCCCAACCCAGGGATTGAACCCAGGTCTCCCACATTGCAGGCAGACGCTTTACCATCTGAGCCACCTGGACTCAAATACTTCTACTGCACTATCAGTATACCTACGATTCTGCCAGTTATTCTATGAGTCTCAGTTTCCTAATTTACAAGATGAGAATAATAGCTGAAGCTCATAGTTGTTTGAGGATTAGGCAGGATCATCTGTTTGAGGCATTTAGGAGAAAGACAAGAGTGTGTCCAGTAGATGTTAGCTACTATTTAAGATGAGAAGGAAAATTTGAAGTTTCTTATAAACTGTGAAACATTGTATGACTTAAAGGTATTTTTATTATAAATAATGATGGCAAATGTAGAAATTATGATGGTTGAATGCACACTCTTCATAAATATCACATTAACTTTTTAACCTTTTTTAATCTACCTCCCTTTTTTCTATCTTGCACTCCTTCCTCTCCCCTTATTTCTTCATTCAATTACCTACACTCTTTTCTTTGTTTACTATCTTCCTTTCCTTTTACTTGTTATATTTCAGGTAGAGTTTATTAATTACAAGTGACAGAAACAGAATTTAACCTAGTGTGGGCAAAAAGGGAGAACTTTTGGAAATATACTTGCTTAGCCCCTAACATTGAAAGAAAGTTTGAATAAACAAACCATAAGAAAGGAGATGGAGTAGCTTAGCCACAAGGGAAACTGGAGCTGGAACTTGAACTCTACCAGGGTGATCCATTCCTTTTCTCTGCCTGTCTCAGGGTGGGGTTTTAAAAAAAAAATTTTCATGAATATAGATTTCTTCCATATAATAGAAAACATGGACAATATCTATTCTCAGGCCCCCTATTTTATGGCTTCTATTATGAGTATTATGAGAGAGGTTCTTCTCATTTAATTTCAGTAGAAAAAAAAATAGTAAATAATGGCACATTAAGGAAAAGCTAAGCCCAGAAAACACATCACCTTTGCCATAGCTCTATGTATTGGAGAGTGGGATGTTCTCAGAAGAAGAGGTGTATGCTGGCTGATAGTTGCAAGAAAGCTCCTATAAATATGCACTAATTTTGCCTGTACAAACAAAAATTACCCCAAATTAAATATATTCCTTGACAGTCTAGAGATTTTAAGATAAAGTAATAATACTGACTCATTGGAAAAGACTCTGATGCTGGGAGGGATTGGGGGCAGGAGGAGAAGGGGACGACAGAGGATGAGATGGCTGGATGGCATCACTGACTCGGTGGACGTGAGTCTGAGTGAACTCCAGGAGTTGGTGATGGACAGGGAGGCCTGGCGTGCTGTAATTCATGGGGTTGCAAAGAGTCAGACAAGACTGAGCGACTGAACTGAACTGAATAATACTGAGCACATATTTAAAATTTACTATGTGTCAAGTGCTAAGTATTTACATGCATTAGTCAAGATAACCCTATGAAGTAGATTGCAATATTTTATAGAAAAGAGAAGTGGTTAACTTTCCAAGGTTGTAGAACAAGTTAGTAACAGACCTAGAATTTGATGCAGATATGTTTTTTCTAATTTATTTTTTAATTTTATTATTGGAGTATAACTGCTTTACAGTGTTGTGTTTCTGCTATACAGGAAAGTGAATCAGCTATAGGTATAAATATACACACATTAAATATTGAAGGCAGGAGGAGAAGGGGACGACAGAATATGAGACAGTTGGACGGCATCACTGACTCTATGGACGTGATTTTGAGTAAGCTCTGGGAATTGGTGATGGACAGGGAGGTCTGGTGTACTGCAGTCCACGGGGTCTCAAAGAGTCAGACACGACTGAATGACTAAAATGAAACACTTTGCCCCTAATCCCACCTCTCTAGGTCACCACAGAGCACCGAGCTGAGCTCCCAAATGCACACATCTTAATGCCACAACTCATGCCCTGAAACACGTAGCTACATATATCTTCTCATATACCTACTCAAAGAAGCATTGGCAGAAGCATAGTATACTGATTAATGGCAGGTGATATTATGCTGGTAACCTTAGAAAATCATAAATAATGGTTCTGTGTTCAATAAAAATAGTGGGGAACTCAAAAGACTATATGGCCTTTGCAGTTTTGCAGTAGAATAGCAGTGTTAGAATAAGAACAAGTTCTCTGGGAAGTACACATAAGGGGTGCCACTCAAATTTAAGAATAAATCAGGAGAGGACTCCTAGTGGATTTTATATCTAGAAAAATATATCGATAAATCCCCCAAATCTCAATTTTTTTTTAGTATGTCAGGCTTCCAAGGAAATTGTGTCTGAGACAGAGATTATTGTGTCAAAGGGGCTCTTAATGGAAAAGAAAGAAAATAGTATTGAACAGAATGAGATGTGATAAACCTACAACTGAGATGGGGTTCAGTTCAGTTCAGTTCAGTGGCTCAATTGTGTCTGATTCTTTGAGACCCCATGGACTGCAGCACATCAGGCCTCCCTGTCCAGAAAGGGTTAATTTGTTGCTCACTCAACATCCCTTTTAGTCAGTGGACTTCTAAACCAATATGGTCACAGAAATGTCTTTATTTTTCTATGGTGTAGGTAGTTCAAGATTTAAATAGTTTTAAGGTTTGGTGTTGGTTAACACAAGCCATAAGACCAGTTCAAGCAGAAGGGAAATAAACTACATGCTTTGATGAAGGTAACCATAGATACATAGCAGAGAACATGAGAAAAGGAGAGATTTTTGTGGCTAACTTTGGAAACACAATGTGGGAAAGATGTAAACACAACTCACATCTTTCCCACATTCAAAATGTGCTCATCTTGAAGTCTAGGATCTCATCATTTCAATAAAGTCAAGTTGTGAATAAGGATCATTGAGTTATGTTCACTGGGATCAGATTCACGGGCAGGTCCTTTCAGTTCAGTGATCTGTATATTAAAAGCAAGTTTTCTGTTCCCCAAAACTCAAGAAAAAAAGTAGTGAAAAATTGTCTTCCACAAAACTCGTCCCTGGTGCCAAAAAGGTTGGGGCCTGCTGCTTTATTTTCTAGAATGGGTACTGTATACCAATAAAGTTCAGAGCATTCTTTACGTGTAACAAACACTTAATAAGTATATTTATTTGAAGAAAAAAATAGAAAGTAGTGAGAAGGAGGATAAGTACTATATAATATTAGTTTACATAAATATTAGACGTTTTAAAGAAGTTCACACTTTACTTGACCATTCTCAGGTGACTTTTGTATTTAATAATTTTTCTAAGAATTGATGTACCCACTGAACACAAAACATTTTATACATAAATCCTAAATTTGAGGGATCTGTTGATTCATAACTTTAAAAAGCACAAAAGTGTTAATTTGTCATCCATTCACAGAAAAAAATTGATTGTTCTCTTAATTGTTATATATTCTCGACAGTACATGTGGGAATTAGTGTTCCTTTAGGTTGGCGATAGTATCCATAAATGTATCATCAAAATACTACAGGACTGATGAGAAGTTTGATTAGTTATCCCTGGAACATGATAGAAGATTTTTTTATTGACTACAGATAAATATTTTTAAATGGACTTTTACAATCCATTTACAGAAAAATAAATCTTAAGTGCCTGCTGTTATATTTCTAAGAAGACACAAACCAAACCACACAGTTAAGAATTTTGCACTACAGATTTTTCTTACACCCTTAATTCAGAAGATGAATCATTATTATCTTGATTTTTATTCACAATAAATATCTAGGTTGTGGTTCTTATCTTCATTTTATTAGTTTAAATTTTGTTTGAGTGCTGAACGGCATTTGTTTTAAAGAAAGAATGGCAAGTAATTTTAAAGAATTTGTGAGAGAAGTAAGATTTATATCATCCTGTTGTAGTGACAATGTTTTGAAAGATTTCAAGCTGTATATGCTCTGAAAATGACTTTTATCTGATATTGTTTTAATCCTCTACAGTGAAATTAGTAATTTTATTCATATTAGTTTTGAGTGGTAATATTCAAGAAGCATCTATAGGTCAACAGTAAAGATGAGGGAAGGGTCACATTTCACGTTTCTCATTCACTTCTTGTTGTTCAGTTGCTAAGTCATGTCCAACTCTTTACAACTCTGATGGACTTTAGTAAACCAGGTTCC
>NW_011494962.1:1142590-1143063 GCF_000754665.1 Bison bison bison | reverse complement strand
TAGGGATTATGTTGATATGATTTGTATTAAAATTCAGACACCTTCTTATTAGAAGTAATATTAATACCCACAAATTTATGGATTACATATACTAGCACAGTTAATACAAATATAAAACTTGGTGTTATGAAATGAAAATAAAAATTTTGAATCTATTATTGCAAGTTAATGCCTGAAAGGGACTTTCAGTTCAGTTTAGTCCCTCAGTCATGACCGACTCTGCGACCTCATGAATCACAGCACGCCAGGCCTCCCTGTCGATAACCAACTCACAGAGTTCACTCAGACTTACGTCCAATGAGTCAGTGATGCCACCCAGCCATCTCTTCCTCTGTCGTCCCCTTTTCCTCCTGCCCCCAATGCCTCCCAGCATCAGAGTCTTTCCAATGAGTCAGTTCTTCGCTTGAGGTGGCCAAAATACTGGAGTTTCAGCTTTAGCATCATTCCTTCCAAAGAAATCCCAGGGCTGATCT
>NW_011494962.1:1142137-1142490 GCF_000754665.1 Bison bison bison | reverse complement strand
GTAACAGAACACAGAAAGATGACTGCGTGTGAGTGGGTGAAGTGTGCAGCAGGCGACTCTGCTCACCCCTGTAGCTGCACAGAAAGCTCTAGCTCAGCCGAGGCTGTGGTGGACACTGTGGCTTCCAGGGGAGATGTTAATAAGCCTGTGGTGACTCCAAAACATGAGTGGAGATGAAACAATGTGGCTGAAACAATGACCTTTTCCCTGAAAACGTATTAACATTTCTTGACAACAGAAATAGTATTAAGTGAGTGAAATGACATTTTCAGGGGAATAAAGTGAAGAAGACACTAGCAGAGAAAGTGATACTGGTCTCAAGATATTCAGAGACATGCTAGAAAAGAGGAGGA
>NW_011494962.1:1137810-1140427 GCF_000754665.1 Bison bison bison | reverse complement strand
TCATCTGAGTTAAATTCACCCATTCCAGTCCATTTTAGTTCGCTGGTTCCTAGAATGTCGACGTTCACTCTTGCCATCTCTTGTTTGACCACTTCCAATTTGCCTTGATTCATGGACCTGACATTCCAGGTTCCTATGCAATACTGCTCTTTACAGCATCAGACCTCGCTTCTATCACCAGTCACATCCACAGCTGGGTATTCTTTTTGCTTTGGCTCCATCCCTTCATTCTTTCTGGAATTATATCTCCACTGATCTCCAGTAGCATATTGGGCACCTACTGACTTGGGGAGTCCTCTTTCAGTATCCTATCATTTTGCCTTTTCATACTGTTCATGGGGTTCTCAAGGCACGAATACTGAAGTGGTTTGCCATTCCCTTCTCCAGTGGACCACATTCTGTCAGCCTTCTCCACCATGACCCGCCTGTCTTGGCTGGCCCCACAAGGCATGGCTTAGTTTCTTTGAGTTAGACAGGACTGACTAACTAGGCTTAGCAAGGGACTTTACAAATCTTGAAAAAAATTTAAATACCTTAATCCACTCAGGAATGGTTCTTTAAAGCTATTTAATTATTTAAGTAAATAGCTAGTGGAGGTGATCAAATTCCAGCTGAGCTATTTTAAATCCTAAAAGATGATGCTGTGACAGTGCTGCACTGAATATGCCAGCAAATTTGGAAAACTCAGCAGTGGCAACAGGACTGGAAAAGGTCAATTTCCATTACAATCCCAAAGAAGGGCAATGTCAAAGAATGTTTAAACTACCCCACCATTCACTCATTGCACATGCTGACAAGGTAATACTGCAAATCTTTCAAGCTAAGCTTCAACAATATGTGAACAAATAATTTCCATATGTACAAGCTGGATTTAGAAAAGGCAGAGGAATCGGGGGTCAAATTGCCAACATCTGCTGTATCATAGAAAAAGCAAGAGAATTCCAGAAAAACATATATTTCTACTTCACTGACTATGCTAAAACCTTTGACTGTGTGGATTGCAACAAACTTTGGAAAATTTTTGAAGAGATGGGAATACCAGACAACCTTATCTGTCTTCTGAAAAACTTGTATGCAGATGAAGAAGCAACAGTTAGAACCGGACCTGGAACAATAGACTGGTTCCAAATTGGGAAAGGAGTATGTCAAGGCTGTATATTGTCACCCTACTTATTTCACTTATAAGTAGAATACATCACTCAAAATCCCAGAATGGAGGAAATTCAAGTTGGAATCAAAATGGCAGGAGAAATATAAATAACCTCAGATATGCAGATGATACCACCCTTATGGCAGAAAGTGAAGAGGAACCAAAGAGCTTCTTGATGAAGGTGAAAGAGAAGAGAGAAAGCTGGTTTAAAACTCAACATTCAAAAAATGAAGATCATGCCTTCCAGTCCCATCACTTCATAGCAAGTAGATGGGGAGACAATGGAATCACTGAAAGAGTTTATTTTCTTGGGCTCCAAAATCACTGCAGATTGTGACTACAGCCATGAAATTAAAAGACAGTTGCTCCTTGGAAAAAAGTTATGACAAACCTAGACAGCATACTAAAAAGCAGAGACATCACTTTGCCTACAAAGGTCCCTATAGTCAAAGCTATGGTTTTTCCAGTAGTCATGTACGGATGTGAGAGTTGGACTGTAAAGAAGGCTGTGCTGAAGAATTTATGCTTTCCATCTCTGGTGCAGGAGAAGACTGTTAAGAGTCCCTTGGACTTCAAGGAGATCAAACCAGTCAATCCTAAAGGAAGTCAACCCTGAATATTCATTGGAAGGACTGTTGCTGCAGTTCCAATTCTTTGGCTTCCTAATGGGAAGAGCCAACTCTTTGGAAAAGAACCTGATACTGGGAAAGATTGAGAACAAAAGGTGAAGTGGGTGACAGAAGATGAAATGGTTGGATGGCATCATCAACTCCATGGACATGAGTTTGAGCAAAAACCGGGAGATTGTGAAGGCCAGGGAAGAACAGCCCCCTGGTATGCTGTGGTCCATGGGGTTGCAAAGAGTCAAACAGGACTGAGTAACTGAACATAAACACAAAATTATATGTATATAATAAGGTCTATTTGTACACACATTATAGATTTTACACCCCCCCACCACCATTTCTTGTTTTTTTCTGGTTGAAAGTGATGTGTTTTAAAAATAACTTGTCAAACTGAGATAGTAGCATTGACATATACACTACCATGTATAAAATAGTTAGTTAGTGGGAAGTTGCTATATAGCACAGGTAGCTCAGTTTGGTGCTCTGTGATGACTAAAGGGGTGGAATGGGGTTGGATGTAAGGGAGTCTCCAGAGGGTGGGAATGTATGTATACATATAGCTGATTCACTTCACTGTTTAAGAGAAACTAACACAACATTCTAAAGCAATTATACTTCAATAAAAAAGCAAAAACATAAAAAGTAAAAGCCATTTGTCTTCTTGATTAACATTTCAATTACAGAACCAAAGAATTATATTTTACAGACTTGAAATTTACACACAAAGGTAAGATTTATGGGAGATTCATATATAAAAAAGCTACTCACTCTACAAATATTTTGAATATTTGTATTTAATTCTGTTTTAAATGTTAAACTCTTTGTTTTGATTCCTATTTTT
>NW_011494962.1:1136746-1137215 GCF_000754665.1 Bison bison bison | reverse complement strand
GATGCTGTTAAAGTGCTGCACTCAATATGTCAGCAAATTTGGAAAACTCAGCAGTGGCCACGACTGGAAAAGGTCAGTTTTCATTCCAATCCCAAAGAAAGGAAATGCCAAAGAATGCTCAAACTGCCGCATAATTGCACTCATCTCACATACTAGTAAAGTAATGCTCAAAATTCTCCAAGCCAGGCTTCAGCAATAAATGAACCATTAACTTCCAGATGTTCAAGCTGGTTTTAGGAAAGACAGAGGAACCAGAGAACAAATTGCCAACATCTGCTGGATCATCAAAAAAGCAAGAGAGTTCTAAGAAAACATCTATTTCTGCTTTGTTGGCTATGCCAAAGCCTTTGACTGTGTGGATCACAGTAAACTTTTTAAAATTCTGAAAGAGATGGGAATACCAGACCACCTGACCTGTCTCTTGAGAAACCTGTATTCAGGTCAGGGAGCAACAGTTAGAGCTGGACAT
>NW_011494962.1:1136121-1136340 GCF_000754665.1 Bison bison bison | reverse complement strand
TGATGTTGAAGCTGAAACTCCAATACTTTGGCCACCTGATGAAAAGAGCTGACTCATTTGAAAACACCCTGATTCTGGGAAAGATTGAGGGCAGGAGAAGAAGGGGATGACAGAGGATGAGATGGTTGGATGGTATCACTGACTCAATGGACATGAGTTTGGGTAGGCTCCAGGAGTTGATGACGGACAGGGAGGCCTGGCATGCTGCAGCTCATGGGT
>NW_011494962.1:1135349-1136021 GCF_000754665.1 Bison bison bison | reverse complement strand
TATTTTACATGTTTCAATGCCATTCTCCCAAATCTTCCCACCCTCTCCCTCTCCCACAGAGTCCATAAGACTGTTCTATACATCAGTGTCTCTTTTGCTGTCTCGTACACAGGGTTATTGTTACCATCTTTCTAAATTCCATATACATGCGTTAGTATACTGTATTGGTGTTTTTCCTCCTGGCTTACTTCACTCTGTATAATAGGCTCCAGTTTCATCCACCTCATTAGAACTGATTCAAATGTATTCTTTTTAATGGCTAAGTAATACTCCATTGTGTATATGTACCACAGCTTTCTTATCCATTAATCTGCTGATGGGCATCTAGGTTGCTTCCATGTCCTGGCTATTATAAACTTGCTTTTAAAGGTCTGCAATCTCTTCTACTTTCTGAACCCAAACTAAATTTCAATATTTATTATCTACTTAAAACGTTTGCATGGACTGAACTCCCCTTCTTATTTAAATTTTACTAATGCCTTTCTATTTTGGGTTTTCTCTTAAGATCTCTGACCACTGGCTTCTACCTGACTCAGCCCCCATTGATCCACTGAGGTAAGAAAAGTGGAAGAGGTAAGTGTAGCCTCTGCTACAGGAGAAAACGGTGCCATCAAGCTCCTAGTCTTAGGCTCGGGCTCCTATGGTCTCCCGCTCCCTCTGCCACCACCTCTG
>NW_011494962.1:1125754-1135249 GCF_000754665.1 Bison bison bison | reverse complement strand
AGTTATGAGCATGCTAGATAGCATATTAAAAAGCAGAGATATTACTTTGCCAACAAAGGTCCATCTGGTCAAGGCTACGGTTTTTCCAGTAGTCATGTATGGATGTGAGAGTTGGACTGTGAAGAAAGCTGATCATTGAGGAATTTATGCTTTTGAACTGTGGTGTTGGAGAAGACTCTTGAGAGTCCCTTGGACTGCAAGGAGGTCCAACCATTCCATCCTAAAGGAGATCAGTCCTGAGTGTTCATTGGAAGGTGTGATGTTGAAGTTGAAACTCCAATACTTTGGCCACCTGATTGAAAGAGCTGACTCATTTGAAAGACCCTGATGCTGGGAAAGATTGAGGGCAGGAGGAGAAGGGGACGACAGAGGATGAGATGGAAGGATGACATCACTGACTCAATGGACATGAGTTTGGGTAGGATCTGGGAGTTGGTGTTGGACAGGGAGGCCTGGCATGCTGCAGCTCATGGGGTCGCAGAGTCAGACACGACTGAGCAACTGAACTGAACTGAAAAGACAATTCCAATTCTGCACAGCTGTCAGTTATATATTTAAAAGGCATATCAGTCAATCTCATATTATTATATAACCCAGTAAGCTTCCATTGTCTATGAAGTGACAATAAGGTTGCTTACAGAAACACAAAACTCTTCCTTACTCCTGCCACCTTTTCGGTTTTATTTCCTCTCACTGCCCTCCTAATGCAATGCTTTTTGTTGCCGCAAGGACTGCTTGTTCTGTCCATAACTTTGTTACCTTCTTAGTAATTCTTTAGGACTCCAATCAATTACTACCTCTAAAAATCTGTTTTTCCACCCTACTTCAACCTATACCAGGATTTGATTTTGTGTTTTTCTTTTCAAGCTGCACACTCGTATCACTGCCTGCTATGCAGATATCTATAATCATTTCTATACTTTTCTCAAATAGACTAAACACCTGGGCTTCAGTGGCTGTCCATCTTCACTGTGTAGCAGAGACCTAGTTACATTATACACTCAATAATTATTACTTTAATGAATGAAATTAGTGGGTATCAAGCAATATACAGAGGACAAGAAAGTTGGATGGCATCACCAATTCAATGCACATGAGTTTGAGCAAGCTCTGGGAGATGATGAAGGACAGGGAACCTGGCGTGCTGCAGTCCCTGGGGTCGCAAAGAGTCAGACACGACTGAATGAACAAATACAAACAATATACATTCAGTTAAGTCTGAGTATTTTTACTTCTTGTACAAAACAGCCTGAAAATATCAGGATAGATTGTCTGTAAGTCAGGAAGAAAACTTTGGTGTAAATGATAATATGTGCACTAATACATAATACACATAAATTAAAATGTGTACCATAAGTATCACAAGCCATGGGCACCATTAAAGATTCACTGTCAGAACTTAAATAAAAGGAGAGATAAATGTTGCTATTGAACTCAGACGAATTAGGATAGGATGGAAATTTAAATGAAGGTGATTTCTGATATGTTTTCAAAGTGTATATCACAAAGCCACCTTCTCAAATTTTCAAGTCCTAATTTAGGATCAAGAATTTATTACCCATCTGATTTTATGGACATGCTTCAAAAAGGATTCACTTAACTGATTGAATAATTATAAAGCAGCATGATTGAATTTGTACTTATGGCATTAATCCAACAACTGAAGTTAAAGAAATGGGAAGACCCAGGAAATAATATCTCAGGTAGGAAAAAAATATAAGGATGGAGAAGAGAAAAAATTGAAAAAAATTTATTGGAAAAGTCTCCTAAAAAGTTATCACCTGATTGTATTGAATCTAAATCAGCACCTGGTCCATGCTCTGCCTTCTGTTCTCCGATTTAGTGCTGTCCTTAAAGTCTCTTTTTTTGTTTTTCTTAGATTTGTTTTGATGCAGCCTTTTTAAAAGTCTTTATTCAGTTTGTTACAATATTACTTCTGCTTTATGATTTTTCATTTTTTGGCCACAAAGCAAAGCATGTGGGATCTTAGCTCACTGACCAGGGATCAAACTTGCATCCTCTTCAGTGGAAGGTGTGTGTTTGTGTGTGAAAGTCACTCAGTCTTTGCTGACTCTTTGCGATCCCATCAACTGTAGCCCACCAGGCTCCTCTGTCCATGGAATTCTCCAGGAAAGAATACTAGAGTGGGTTGCCATGTCTTCCTCCAGGGGATCTTCCCAACCCAGGGATTGAACCTAAGTCTCCTGCATTGTAGGTGGATTCTTTACCGACTGATCCACCAGGGAAGCAGTGCAAGGTGAAGTCTTACAAATTATCTTTTTTGACATTCAAATAAACTTGCTTTTAAAGGTCTGCAATCTCTTCTACTTTCTGAACCTAAACTAAATTTCAATATTTATTATCTACTTAAAACGTTTGCATGGACTGAACTCCCCTTCTTATTTAAATTTTACTAATGCCTTTCTATTTGGGGTTTTCTCTTAAGATCTCTGACCACTGGCTTCTACCTGACTCAGCCCCCATTGATCCACTGAGGAAGAAAAGTGGAAGAGGTAAGTGTAGCTTCTGCTACAGGAGAAAACGGTGCCATCAAGCTCCCAGTCTTAGGCTCGGGCTCCTATGGGCTCCCGCTCCCTCTGCCACCACCTCTGCCCCCTTACCCCACCTTCTCACTTCTCACTCCACCCCAGTCCAAGCTCTTGCTTTCTTTCCTCATGGCTAGGGCTCATCATTTTAGATTGCTATTTCATATCTTTCGGGCTCTATTTCTGAAAACTGGAAATAAAAAATAGCAAGTATATGTTTTGTGTGCTCAGTTGTGTCCAACTGTTTGCCATCCCATGGACTATAGCCCTCCAGGCTCCTCTGTTCATGGAATTTTCCAGGCAGGAATAGTGGAGCTGGTGGCCATTTCCTTCTCCAGGGGATCTTCCCACCTCAGGGATCTCTTTATCTCTTGCATTGGCAGGGGCATTCTTCACCACTGCCTCACTGGGGAAGCCCCACCCTCCACCACATAATTGGAAATTTATAGTTTAAAAACTGAACTCGTATTGCTGTGGTGGGAGAAATTTTGATTAGCCATTTTATGAAGAAACTGATTATATCTTTATCAGACTTCACCACATGCTATATTTAAATTTGTATGTGTTATATAATATGGGTTTCCCAGGTGACTGAGAGGTAAAGAATTAGCCTGCAATGAATGCAGGAAACATGGGCTTGATCACTGAGTTAGGAAGATCCCCTATGGGAGGAAATGGCAACCCACTGCAGTATCCTTGCCTGAAAATCCTATGGATAGGGGATCTTGGTGAGCTACAGTCGATGGGGTTGCAAAAAGAGTCGGACATGACTTAGCAACACAACAACAATAACAATGTCATATACATAGGTTATTTTTCATATTTTAATAAAATGTTACATATTTAAAATATTTTGTTTTTCCTTTTATTCAGGCAAATACATTATCTAAAAAAATTTGTCTTCAGTTTATTTTTTCTTGACCTTTCTCAGATTAAAAATATGTTTTATGTGTTTTATTCCCTTATGTGTGTGCATGCTAATTCTTTCAGTCATGTCTGACTCTTTGAGACCCTATGGACTGTAGCTGCCAAGCTCTTCTGTCCATGGGATTTTGTAGGCAAGAATACTGGAGTGGGTTACTATTTCCTCCTCCAGGGGATTTTACAGACCCAGGGATCAAGCCCACATCTCTAAGGTCTTCTGCATTGACTGGCAGGTTCTTTACCATTAGTGACACCTGGGAAGCCCTTTATTCCCTTATACATATTACCTATGTTTAGCACTTCATTTGCCTGATATAGGGAGCTAAGTTTAATTTTGCCAAAAGTATATCTAGTTGTTCAAGCACAATTTGTTGAGTATTCTATAATTTATTTTCTGATTCACCCGTTTAAGTAACATGTCTGGGTGTCTACTATATGTCAAGGCCTAAAATGATAAATAATAATGGACATATCCCTTTGGAAATTAGAATTGTTGGAGAAAATATATATCAGTCAAATAACTATAGAAATTATTATAAGTTTCAGTGTTGATTATTGCCTCAAAAATGTAAACTATCAAGCTATGAGAAATATTATAGACGTAACTGACCTAGTGTCAGAGTTCCCTGAAGAGCTCTAAAGGAGTATAGATTGAAACAGGTATTTTACAATCTGAATTATTTCAGTTAATTAGGTAAAGAAAAGGACAAAGAACGACTTAGGCAAGAATATTAGGATGTGTGAAGACCCAGTGATGTTAGGAAAAATGGTTCATTTAATTAAAGCGGAATGATGTGACAAGAGCAAAAAGACAGAAGTGTATGAAGCTTTCAAAGGCAAGGCCATAGCAGAGGCAGACAATTTGAGGATAATTTCTTATTTAAAATAGGCTAAATCTTGTAACTGACATAGATATACAGAGAATAAGTAGGGGGACTCCAGATTCCTTACTCTTTCAACAAGTTGAAAAATGGTGACCTTTAGAACATCTGTGGAATGATGATATGTTTACTTTGTTTTCATTTTTAAGGTGTGGAGTTCTAGTGTTTAATATTAGGGGCATTTGGAGAGGCGCTAACTGGCAAGGGAATAAGTGAGCTGAAACCTAAAGAAGAAATCTTCTCAGCATGTGCACATGTGTAAACACATGATTTAAGTAGTAATTGAGACAAGGACGGTGGATGAAGAGACCAGGAGAATACAGATTAAAGAAGAAATGGTTAAGAAGAAAAGAGTGGTGAATGGTGTTGAATTCTATGGAAAGTTCAACTAAAAGAGAAATAAAGGATCCATTTAGTGAAGCAGAGATCACTTATGATCTAAAGGTGTACTGATGCCAAGCAGTCATTAGTAAGGAGTCAGAATGCAATGGCTTGAGTGAGAATAAAATATAATAAATAGTAATGAAATGCAATGGCACTATGAGAATTTTTCTAAGAGGGATAGAGAGCAAAAATAGTATTTTTATTGAGCTTGAGGTCTAACGATGTTAAAAATTACATGTAATTTTAAACTGATGTGAAGGATAATATTAAAAAAATATTGAATATTCAAAAAGAAAGTGGAGTGATAAATAGTGTGTGATTCTTGGGTGGTGGAGTAGATAGACTCAAATATAGTTAAAATTGGCTTTATTGAAGAGGAAGAAAAACACCTCTGTTGAACAGGAGAGAAGATAAAATGCAAGCGTATATAGAGAGAAAGATGAGGTAATCTGTTAGCTTTTCTTTTTCTGTGATATAGGTCATCTTCTGAGAACAAAGAGAGGGTGTGGAAGAGAGATTTGTTAAGAATGGAGAATATGTGATAAAATCAGTTGCAGAGAATGTGAAAGAATAATGACCTGAAGAAAGCAATAGGACGCCTAGCAGCATTAAAGCGATTTGGTGCTGGTGACAAAGAATTTGTATTGTGGTAAATCTTACCTCTTCCAAAAGCACTTGACTTCTCAGGTGTTGACAGACAGAAACAGATAATTTATCTCAAACATAGGATAATGATTTTATTGAACAAGTGGGACCAAAATATGTTCAAGAAAGCTAGTGATTGGCAGAAGAGAATCAAGGTTGACCTGAAAGAAGGTGAAGAAAGAAATATACTGATGGAGTGGAACAAGGTCAAGTTGGAGACAGGGCTGGAGATGTCAATGAGATCAGAGCATTTTCATGTTGGAGAAAGATGGATAAGCAATCTCAAAAGGTAAGAGTGTTTGTAGAGGGTGGGAAGTTTTAATAAGACATTTTTTGATATGAAACACTTAAAGGTACGACAAGGACCGAGATGTTCCAGTGGGAGGGCTTGGCTGAGGCAGAGTGGGGAAGTCACTTGGGGATGGGGAGAAAGAAAAACTGAGTGGCCAGGGTGTAAGTGGATGGTTCACAGGGACATTGATGAATCAGAAGACTGTGATCCATTATTACAAGTCAATATCGATAATGCCTGGGAGCACATAAACCATGACGAGAGGAGGGAAAAGGAATGTTAGAGTCATAAGTAAATGGGGGTGACTTAAGGAAGATGGGATCAGTATGTGATTCTCAGTCATCTGGTACAAACTAACAACAGAGACACATTTGGAAATTTATCATAATATGTTGTCTTTTTAACCAACAATTAGGTGACTATGGAAGTCTTTCAAATTACACAGTTATTAATTATAACATGCCAAACTCTACTACACTGTATTACATGTTATAATACACACAACGTAAACTTCGTTCTGGGTGGTGATAGCAACTACCACTAAATACTACTAAGAATTATATATTTTAATTTAGCCAGTAAAGCCTAAAATATACTTTCTATTCTGACACATCTGCAGACTTTTCTACATATCCCATGGTACTCTTGTTCTGTGTAACATCTAATAAAATATGTAATTTGGCTCATTTTTCTTTTCCATTAAGCTTCAGCTTTGATAAAGGGATATTCTTATTAAGCTGCCATTAAATTAATATTTTTTCAGACCTTTTAAACTAAAAAGTCTGTAATTTATGATGCAGTTTTCAGAGTACCAAAAGTCATGAGGTATTGAAGCAACATTTTCACTTCTTGGTCAGTATTTTGTGGGAGAGTTAAAACTACAAATTGGCAGTTACGTGAAAACTTCCTGTGTAGTTTTTCACATATGTTTTGAACAACAAAAGTTTATGTCAGTATCAGAGTGCTTTTTAACCTAGAGTCTTCTCTAGAGGTTCTTATACCAGATTATCTACCTCATAACTAATTCCAACCTACAACAATTTTACATTATTTTAAGTCTCTGATTTTCCTACAAATTTATCTTCAAGTCAGTGAGTATGAGTGCTTCCATTTATTTCCTTCTCTTAAGAAGTTAAAAATGTATGTAATGATTAGCATTAATTTGAACTAGTAACTCAGAATGTATTAAATGATAGTTTAGGAAAAAATAGCTTTTGTAAAATTATGTTGCATGCTTATTTCATAAACAATGGCATGGAGTATGAATCCAGGTATCTCTTTAATTTATTAATTTTTTTGTTTCTTTGTCTTGAAATTTTCCTGTTTTTTTTTTCTTTTTTTCATTTTTTTCCAACTACCTAGGCTCTTTCCTCCAGTAAATTTATTTAAAAAGCTATAATTTTCTCATTATTTTGAATTATTGGATCAGTAGATGTTTTCATTATTTGGTTTGGTACATAACAACAAATTAATTTCCAAAGGGAAAGATTTAGATTAACCTGAAGTCTGTGTAAATAAATGTGTTTTCTTGCACATTGTGCAACTCTATGTGACTGCATTTGACTTAAATTTAGTGATTTTATTGGTGAAAATGTGTATCATTAGTATGTTAGTTCATATTTCTTTGGTTAGTGGTGAAATAAAAATCTTTTAGTGTGATTATTGGTGACAAAAAATTTTAGTAATAAAAATGACATTTCTATAATTCAATTTAATTATTTTCCTAGTCTGTGTGAGATTAGAAAAGTTGTAACTATTTACTTATACTTTCTTTTAATCCTTTATTAGCTTTATTGTCTCATGTCTTACATTTAACATTTTGACTTATCTGAAATTTGTTTCAGTATTGTAGTGAAATTAGTGATCTAAGTCTATGTAATGCTTCGCTGTGAACCAATAGTCCATCCTTCCAGTGATTATACCACTTTTAAATTTTTCTTAGACCATGTTTATTTAATTACTTTTTCTTAATAACAATAGTCATTTTCTTCCTCCTTTGGTACAAAAATGTAGTTTAATTGCACCAAATATTTTAACAGCTCATTCTTACAATACCAATATATTCTTCAATTAAATATCATTTTTCTATCATTGAGCAAAGTTTTCAGGAAACAATTTAAGGAAGTATAAAAATTTTTAATTAAAAAATTGTATCCAATTTTTTTCCTGAAATTTACTCTTAAAATAGCCATGGATGTAGAAAATATCCTATGTATAAAATTATTTGATTTTCAACATTTTAAAATTCTCAAAATTTCACCTTTAAGTTACTTTTATCACGTTCTTTAATTTTCAGTAAAATGAAAAGCAGTGCAAACTTGCCAAAACTGTACCTAAAAGTAATCACTGCAAATCTATTACTTTGCTTTATGTATCAATATTTGTTACATTAAATAGTTAAAGGTGTACTAGAGTATCAATTGGAGAAGGCATTGGCACCGGACTCCAGTACTCTTGCTTGGAAAATCCCATGGACGGAGGAGCCTGGTAGGCTGCAGTCCATGAGAGCGCTAAGAGTCGGATACGACTGAGCGACTTCACTTTCACTTTTCACTTTCATGCATTGGAGAAGGAAATGGCAACCCACTCCAGTGTTCTTGCCTGGAGAATCCCAGGGACGGAGGAGCCTGGTGGGCTGCTGTCTATGGGGTCGCACAGAGTCGGACACAACTGAAGCGACTTAACAGCAGCAGCAGTAGAGTATCAATATATCAATGTGAAATATTAACTTATCTCACAACTCACTTTATTACAAACACATCTGCTAATAACTTTGTTTTTTGTTTTCTGTTTTCCAGCTTAACTCTTAGTAAAGCATAATGGAAAAAAAAATCTATGCTGTATAACTTTGGATGTTTAAAAATTGTAAGATAAATTGCTAAAAGTAGAATTGTTTCAAAGCTTGCATACTTTATGTTTTGTAAATATTGGTAAATATTTTTGTACTCACAATCATTTGCTAATACAAGAATATCTGTTATCTAGTGTTTTCACAGGTAAAAGTTATTTTATTCTTTCAATTAGGCTTTTTTATTCATTAATGAATTTGAAGACAATAATTTTTTTTTTAATTTTATATTTTACCTTTTTATTTCTTTTGTTCATTTTTGGTGGTTCATTGGCATTGTCTCATTAATTTAGGTGGTCCATGTGCTTGCTTCTGCTTGTGTGTGTATGTGGATAGGTAAATATGACTTGATTAAGTGGGAAAAAGATGGTACGCAGGCAGACTGAGAGATAAATTGTTATTTTACAATTGTAAGATTTACCTAGTTCCTGAGAGAGTTTTTTCTATATTAAGAAGCTTCTGAATAATGGATTATTTCAGTGATACAACAACCTTTATGTCAACTTGATTTGAGATTAAAAAGCTTTAATATTAAATTTAAATAATAAGTTCTTTGTTAATGTCTTTAATCATAGTCTACACATGATTAACATTATTCATTACATAAAAACTATTGAGAGAAAAAAAAAACTATTGAGAAGCAAATATATATATACTTTACTCCTTTCAAAAAATGATTAAAAGAGGAAATGAAATGTATAATCATATTAAAGGAAAAGAAAATCATTCTTCTAAATAAGGATTGCAATGTTGGGAGAGAGATTTAGTCTCTCATTTGGTCCCTTTTTTACTCTTCTCATGTTATACCTAAATGTTTACTTATACATCAGAATGAAATAATTTTTCACTGTTTGATCTGATGCAATGACCACTTAACTCTTTTCCTCACATTTGTCTATTGCATAGATACTAAAGAGAAAGATATCAAGATTGAGCTAAAGGAATCCAAGTCTTTTCAGAAAAAAAAAAAAAAAA
>NW_011494962.1:1112703-1125654 GCF_000754665.1 Bison bison bison | reverse complement strand
AAGAATATGCAAAATAAAGGTATTGTAAACAAGCAAGAGGTAACCCACACAGAACTGAAATTTCCCAGATCTCAACAGAACCAAAAAAGACCCAAAACAAATGAGAGAAATGTCGTATCAAGTGAACAGCAAGCAAGACACAAGGAACTGAAATCACCCAGATTTTCTCTCTTTCAGTACAGAAAATGGTTGTTTAGGAAAAAAAGAAAAAGTATAATATTACATTTTGCAATTCACTAGATCTCAGTTCTTGCATTTAGATTACTTCTCTCAAAATCTTTATTAAATTGCCACATTACACTATTTACTTATCATCAGGACTGTCCTTGATTATTTTAGGATATTACTGTGGAATTGTTTGTCTCTTAAATAGTCCTTCACTATGTTCATTTCTTCTAAAATTGTACTGATCCAAATCCCAACAGAACTGCATTATTTGTAAGAACTGTTATATGAATTCTATTGCTTCTTTCGTGTATTATTTTAAAAATAATTCTTGGTGCAAGTCTTCAATTCAGTTCAGTCTAACTCAGTTCCAACAATTATTTTTTGAATTTGTACTGTGGGCCTGCTCTGGACAAAATGGTACCTATAAAGGTAAAGAAGCAATAATCACTTGACTTCAAAAAACTAACAAGAGTCTATTAGCAGAGAGACAGACTACAGAAAGAAAAAGAATATTTTGGAGGTAAAGTTTTTTAAGACTCTACAATCATTTGGATATTGGAGGTAAAGGTGAGAAATTAGTAGAATAAGATAGCAAGATTCCTAACTTAAGTGACTGAGTAGTTAATCATCTTAACCACCATTAAGAAAAATATTTAATCCAGTAAAAGTCAGATCATGTATGACATTTGAATCATCTCTTAATCAGTTCAGAGGACAACATACATAATGAAATGGGATTTGAAAGGTTGAATCTCTAGAAAGAAGATGGAAATGGGCAAGAAAGACTGATGTGAGTAGATAGGACTACAAATAGAGACGATGTGAATGAAAAGTCTACCATAGAAAAAGGCAACATGTAAGAATTAGCAGAGGAAGACTCAAGAAAGGTACATATGAAATGCATATCCAGATAGGAGAAACTAAACTATGTCTAATAAAGTGTAAGTGGAAAATTATTTCCTTGGATTTTGCAGTTGGGGTTTTTGTTTGATGATGGAGAAAAGCTTACAAGCTACAACTGAAAGTTAAGGGATCGAAAGAAGTTTAGTATAGGAATAAAAAGAGTTCGGAAAGTATTTTTACAATTTTCACTGATAATAGCAACATAATAGAAATGACAATGAAAAGTGGAAGACCTGAGCCAAGACAAGGAATCCCTTATCTCAAAATATTAGATTTTGAGAGATTTGAGCCCATGTATAGACTAATCAGATAAAGTTTATAAAAAAGAGATGAAGAAAAGGGCACAAAAAGATAATTTTCTCTTAGATAATAAATGCTCTAAGGGAGACAGGTGGCATGGAATAAATAGGATATGTAAAAGGTTTTGACTTGAATCATAGAGAAATTGCTCACCTTCTGAAATAAAAAGAAGACAATGACAACAGGGTATGAATATATGAATATATATACACACACGTACATACAGATATCAGAGTGGGCAAGTTAAAGACATTCATAGCCTCAACTATTTTGGTAAAATAAGAGAAATATCTTGGTGTTTGGATAGAGCTTCTCCAAGGCTTGATTTTGTTTTGTTTTGTTTTTTAACTATCTGGAGGACTTGGGGCAGAAGTTGACCAAAACTGCTGCTGCTGCTGCTGCTAAGTCACTTCAGTCGTGTCCAACTCTGTGCGACCCCATAGACGGCAGCCCACCAGACTCCCCCATCCCCGGGATTCTCCAGGCAAGAACACTGGAGTGGGTTGCCATTTCCTTCTCCAATGCATGAAAGTGAAAAGTGAAAGTCAAGTTGCTCAGTTGTGTCTGACTCTTCGCGACCCCATGGACTGCAGCCTACCAGGCTCCTCCGTCCATGGGATTTTCCAGCCAAGAGTACTGGAGTGGGGTGCCATCACCTTCTCCGTGACCAAACTAAGAGGATTGAATTTAGTATTTTGCTCCCTCATTGCTTAATCTCAAAACCTGAAAGTAAAGTTTGACTCCTCACACTCAAGTAGTGTGTTCAAGCTGACCCGCTTCTCTCTTGGACTGAGATTCATATATTTTCACGGAGATTACTGAGACAGACTCTGAAAAGTCTCACATCTTCCACTTTTCACCTTTCCTTATATTTCAAGCAAAATGATCATGACTTTTTAAACAAAGTTCCTACACAATTTTCTATTGTTCTTAAAGTTAAAAAAAAAAAAAATAGTCCTCTCGTCCTACAGACTATCTCTCCATTTCCATCCCCTCCTTTACTGAGCTCCACTAGGTTGTATTTCAGTTCCAAGCTCCCTGTCCTTTAAAAGTGTTTACAGAGATTGCCTCTCCAAGTTGAAGACACCCTCTCTCCATCCCCCATGCTTCTCCTACTTTAAGGAATAATGAATTTTTATTTTCCTCAAATTTTAAGTACAATGCCACTTTTTGACAGAAACATTTTCTAACATTATGCTGAAACTTGGTGCGTGCTTAATTGCTCAGTTGTGGCTGACTTTTTGCGACCCCATGGACTGTAGCCCGCCAGGCTCCTCTGTCCACGGGATTCTCCAAGCAAGTATTGCCGTGGAGTGGGTTTCCATACCCATCTCCAGGAGATCTTCCCAACCAGGGAATTGAACCCAGGTCTCTCACATTGCAGGGGGATTCTTTACTGTCTGAGCCACAAGGGAAGCCAAAACTTGATGAACATGCTCATATATCTTTATAAAATTTATGACAGCTATTTCTTTCTTGACAAAAGATAATAATGTATTTTGTTACTTCCCTTTTGACTGATATACTGAATGATTGATTGGCTAATAAAATGGATAAGAAAGCTGTGGTACATATACAAAATGGAGTATTACTCAGCCATTAAAGAGAATACATTTGAATCAGTTTTAATGAGGTGGATGAAACTGGAGCCTATTGTACAGAGTGAAGTAAGCTAGAAAGAAAAACACCAATACAGTATACTAATGCATATATATGGAATTTAGAAAGATGGTAACAATAACCCTGTATATGAGACAGCAAAAGAGACACTGATGTATAGAACAGTCGTTTGGACTCTGTGGGAGAGGGAGAGGGTGGGATGATTTGGGAGAATGGCATTGAAACATGTATAATATCATATATGAAACGAGTCACCAGTCCAGGTTTGATGCATGATACTGGATGCTTAGGGCTGTTGCACTGGGATGACCCAGAGGGATGGTACATGGAGGGAAAAGGGAGGAGGGTTCAGGATGTGGAACACTTGTATACCTGTGGCAGATTCATGTTGATATATGGCAAAACCAATACAATATTGTAAAATTAAAAAATAAAATTAAAAAAAATGTTAATGTTCAATGGAATTTATAATTAATATTTTTATTTGCATGACACTATGCTTCCTGGTGGGGCTTCCCTGGTGGCTCAGAGGTTAAAGCGTCTGCCTCCAATGCTGGAGACCTGGGTTTGATTCCTGGGTTGGGAAGATCTCCTGGAGAAGGAAATGGCAACCCACTCCAGTATTCTTGCCTGGAGAATCCCATGGATGGAAGAGCCTGGTAGGCTGCAGTCCACCAGGTAACAAAGAGTTGGACACTACTGAGCGACTTCACTTCACTTCATGCTCCCTGGTAGCTCAGCCGGTAAAGAATCCACCTGCAATGCAGGATACCCAAGTTCAATGTCTGGCTTGGGAAGTTCTCCTGGAGAAGGGATAGTCTACCCACTTCAGTATTCTTGGGCTTCCCTGGTGGCTCAGATGGTAAAGAATCTGCCTGCAATGCGGGAGACCTGGGTTTTATCCCTGGGATTGGAAGACCCCTTGGAGAAGGAAATGGCAACCCACTCCAATATTCTTGCTGGGAGAATCCCTGTGGACAGAGGAGCCTGGCAGGCTACAGTCCATGGGGTCCCAAAGAGGTGGACACAACTGACCGACTAAGCACAGGATATTATTTTCTCTATCTAGATGTATTTCATTTCTGAGTTTACTAGAAGAAAGTATATTTGCGGAGTGCTTAGAGTTAATAATTTATAAAATCATAGGCAAAGGAGGCTCAAAGATGATGGTGAAGGTGGTTCAGGTGACATACCTGGAGCCTCAAGCAGGATAAAAAGTGAGATCAGGAAGAACCTATTAGGGAGGATATTTGAGTATGGAAAAATTAGAGTTCTGAATGTGGCTAAGAAATGGTTTTATTCAGGATGAACACATTCAAGAATTTAAAAAACGAATGATTTCCCTCTGAGAGTGAAACATTTTGGTGTTCAGTTTTATATTTGATGTTTTCTGGGAAATGATGAAGCTTCATCATTGTTTCTGTTTCCTTTAGTGCCACACCACCGATCTACAAAGTGGCAAGTGTTAGCTTGGAGTCTAGGGATCTTGTGTGCGGTCCTGATGATAACACTGCGTGTCTTGCTTGCAAAGTGTAAGTAATTGAGAAAATATCTGTTCTTATTACAATCAGTATGTCAGCAACATGTTTCAATGATTTGAAATCAGGACTGAATTTTACATTGTCTTAATATTTTATCCTAAGGAGAACTAATTACTATCATGATTTTTGCCATAGTATTTTCTAGCAGAGAAGACCAAAACCAAAAAATATCAACTGTTCCCACTCTATCTTCTAAAACTGGTGGTAAGTATTCTCTCTGTTCAGTCTAATTCTAATATTGATTACTGGTCTAAAGAGTTTATTTTCCTGACATCCACAAAACTTTAGTCAATCATGATAGAAAAATATAATTTTATAGTATGTTCAGTTTTTCATTAAGGAAAAATTAATATTGGGCAAAAGAAGAAAGATAATATAGGAGAATGTGAAAATACTCAAAGTGTCATGTGTGTAAGTATTGTCTGTGATTTGATTCTTATTAGGACAAAAAAGCGATTTAAATTATATTGAGGTGAAGGTGTGAGAAATGGGTGAAGGATGTCTAAAAGATAGAAAGAAAACAAGTGAAAAGCCAGGGAGTTGTGTTTCTTTGGCAATTTTTCTTTCTCGCTTTCTCTGATGGAGATGATTAGCATTTTTGAAATTATAAGCATTTATATTTTACATTAATATTTATTGTACATCCAGATTCAGTGGCCATGGTATAGAAAGTTGTTTTTAGTTTTCTCTCTTTTTCACATATTGCAAGTTTACTCAAATCCTTATCAGTAAATTCAGCACTTATAAAGAAAAAGATATATCTATTCCTAAATGAGCCTGTCTTTCCAGGAAGATGGGATTTTTCCCCTCTGTTATCCTTTTGGGGAAATAATTGCATTTTCATGAACAGGGTTGGATTTTCAGGAAGGATGCATTTGCCAAGAAACGAAGTATCTTTACACACACACACACAAAAAAACAGAAGGGTAGGGCTCCTATATCAACCAAAAGCATTGCCCATGAGTATTACCCATGAACTATCTTCTAAGCAGTTAAAAAGGAAAGAAAAATTATGACAATAATGGAGTAATTCAAGCATGGCATGAAAATAATTTGGCTTAGCATTCTCCAAGAATTTAGAGACAAACATTTATGAAAGGAGAAAAGTCAAAGTATAAAAAAGATGGAAGAAAGAACTAATTTCAAGTTTTATTAAAAATAAATTGCCTGAATAAAAAGGGAATGTCCCAATAGATTCAAGAAACAGGAGACTAGACAACACAGCTACTAGTTTTTATTATAATCAGTTATTGTTTTAGAACTTGTTTGATGGCTCTTAGAAAAAATAAAATCTATAAATGCCAAATATTAGCCATTTATATGGCTTGTGTTTTTGTTTTTCTTTCATTCACCTGGTTTGAAAATTCATTTCAGTTCAGTTGCTCAGTCATGTCCAACTCTTTGTGACCCCATGGACAGCAGCACGCCAGGCCTCCCTGTCCATCACCAACTCCCAGAGTTCACTCAAACTCATGTCCACTGAGTCGGTGATGCCATCCAACCATCTCATCCTCTGTCATCCCCTTCTCCTCCTGCCTTCAATCTTTCCCAGCATCTGAGTCTTTTCAAATGAGTCAGTTATTTGCATCACGTGGCCAAAGTATTGGAGTTTCAGCCTCAACATCAGTCCTTTCAATGAATATTCAGGACTGATTTCCCTGAGGATGGACTGGTTGGATCTCCTTGCAGTCCAAGGGACTCTCAAGAGTCTTCTCCAACACCACAGTTCAAAAGCATCAATTCTTCAGTGCTCAGCTTTCATTATAGTCCAGCTCTCACATCCATACAAGACTACTGGAAAAACCATAGTTTTGATTAGACAGACCTTTGTTGGCAAAGTAATGTCTCTGCTTTTTAATATGCTGTCTAGGTTGGTCATAACTTTTCTTCTAAGGAGCAAGTGTCTTTTAATTTCATGGCTGCAGTCACCATCTGCAGTGATTTTGGAGCCCAAAAAGATTAAAGTCTCTCACTGTTTTCACTGTTTCCACAGCTGTTTGCTATCAAGTGATGGGACCAGATGCCATGATTTTAGTTTTCTGAATGTTGAGTTTTAAGCCAACTTTATCGCGCTTCTTTTCCACATTCATCAACAGACTCTTTAGTTCTTCACATTCTGCCATAAGGGTGGTGTCATCTGCATATCTGTGATTACTGACATTTTTCCCAGAAATCTTGATTCCAGCCTGTGTTTCATCCAGCCCAGCTTTTCTCATGATGTACTCTGCATATAAGTTAAATAAGCAGAGTGACAATATACAGCCTTCCAATACTCCTTTCCCTATTTGGAACCAGTCTGTTGTTCCATGTCCCATTCTAACTGTGGCTTCATGACCTTCATGCAGATTTCTCAGGAGGCAGGTCAGGTGGTCTGGTATTCCCATCTCTTGAAGAATTTTCCACAGCTTGTTGTGATCCACACAGTCAAAGGCTTTGGCATAGTCAATAAAGTAGAAGTAGATATTTTTCTGGATCTCCCTTGCTTTTTCAATGATCGAACAGATGTTGGCAATTTGAAATCTCTGGTTCCTCTGACTTTTCTAAATCCTGCTTGAACATCTGGAAGTTCATGGTTCACGTATTGCTGAAGCCTGGCTTAGAGAATTTTGAGCATTACTTTGCTAGCGTGTGAGATGAGTGCAATTGTGCAGTAGTTTGAGCATTTGGTGTTGCCTTTCTTTGGGATTGGAATGAAAACTGACCTTTTCCAGTCCTGTGGCCACTGCTGAGTTTTCCAAATTTGCTGGCATATTGAGTGCAGCATGTCACAGCATCAATTTTCGGGATTTGAAATAGCTCAACTGGAATTCCATCACCTCCAGTAGCTTTGTTTGTAGTGATGTTTCCTAAGTCCCACTTGACTTCACATTCCAGGATGTCTGGCTCTAGGTCAGTGACCACACCATAGTGATTATCGTGATCATGAAGATCTTTTTTGTACAGTTCTTCTGTGTATTCTTGCCACCTCTTCTTAATATCTTCTTCTGTTAGGCTCATACCATTTTTGTGCTTTATTATGCCCATCTTGCATGAAATGTTCCTTTGGTATCTCTAATTTTCTTGAAAAGATCTCTAGTCTTTCCCATTTTGCTGTTTTCCTCTATTTCTTTGCATTGATCGCTGAAGAAGGCTTTCTTATCTCTCCTTGCTATTCTTTGGAACTCTGCATTCAAGTGGGTATATATTTCCTTTTCTCCTTTTCTCTTCATTGTCTCAAAAATGACAGAATCATCTCCATTCATTTCCAAGGCAAACCATTCAATATCACAGTAATCCAAGTCTATGCCCCGACCAGTAATGCTGAAGAAGCTGAATTTGAACGTCTCTATGAAGACCTACAAGACCTTTTAGAACTAACACCCCCCAAAGATGTCCTTTTCATTATAGGGGACTGGAATGCAAAAGTAGGAAGTCAAGAAATACCTGGAGTAGCAGGCAAATTTGGTCTTAGAGTACAGAATGAAACAGGGCAAAGGCTAATAGAGTTTTGCCAAGAGAACCCACTGGTCATAGCTAACACCCTCTTCCAAGAACACAAGAAATGACTCTACATATAGACATCACAAGATGGTCAACTCCGAAATCAGAATGACTATGTTCTTTGCAACCAGAGTTGGAGAAGCTCTATACAGTCTGTTAAAACAAGACCAGGAGCTGACTGTGGCTCAGATCATGAACTCCTTATTGCCAAATTCAGACTTAATTTGACGAAAGTAGGGAAAACCACTAGACCATTCAGGTATGACCTAAATCAAATTCCTTACGATTATACAGTGGAATTGAGAAATAGATTCAGGGGATTAAATCTGATAGTGTGCCTGAAGAACTATGGTTAAAGGTTTATGACATTGTACAGGAAGACCATTCCCAAGAAAAAGAAATGCAAAAATGTTATTTGAGGAGGCCTTACAAATAGTTGTGAAAAGAAGAGAAGCAAAAGGCAAAGGAGAAAAGGAAAGATATCCCCATTTGAATGCAGAGTTTGAAAATTAAAAGCAATCAAATAAAAATAATTAAGGACATGAAAATTATGACCCCAGTGGATTACCATTACACAACCACCCAAATGGATAGAACTTGAAAAGACTGACATTAACAAGCTTTAGAAAGGATGTGGAGTTAACTGTACAGGCACAAATCCCCAGTAAGTCTACTCTTAGACACTTAGAAAAGAGAAATGAAGACACATGTCCACATAAGACATGTGAAAAAATATTTCTAGACACTTTTCTTGTAATTCTTATAAGAATTATCAGCAATCCAAATGTAAATCACCAGATTAATGAACTGCCAAAATGTGGGTTTGTCATAGAATGGACTGTTCAGTAATGAAAAGGAATGAAATCCCTATACTCATAACCTGAGTAAAACCCAGAAACACTATGCTGAGTAAGCTAAGAATTGATCAAAAGAATTGATACTGAGTGATTCTGCTTATATGAATTGTTAAAAATATAATCTGTAAAAAATAATTTACGGTTATGCATATCAGATCCCAGGTTGCTTGGGTGAAGTAACAGTGTGGGGCATTAGTTGAAAAGGGACAGAAGTTAGCTTTTGATGTGATGGAAATATTCTAAATTTTAATTGGTGAGGAAGTTACAGAAGTATACTTATTTTTCAAAACTTATCAAATTGTGTACTTCAAAACAGTTTATTTTGTTGTGTGTAAATTATAACTCAAGTTGACTTAAAAATGGCACGTGCCTGTGTACTAAGTTGCTTCAGTCGTGTCCAAGTATTTGTGACACTTTGGACTTAGCCCACCAGGCTCTTCTGTCCATGGGATTCTGCAGGCAAGAAAACTCCAGTGGGTTACTGTGCCCTTCCTTAGGGTATCTTCCCGACCTAGGGATGGGACCCAGGGATCAGGCACTGCAGGTAGATGATTATTATTATTATTATTATTAGGGTAACCATCCCAGGAAGCCCTAGTGATTCCTTTGCTATTACATAATGCCTTTGTTTGGGGCTTCCTGGGTAGCTCAGTGGTAAAGAATCTGCCTGCCAATGCAGGAGATGCAGGTTCATTCCCTAGGTTGAGAAAATCCCGTGCAGGAAGAAATGGCAACCCACTCTAGTATTCTTGCCTGGGAAATCTCATGGATAGAGGAGCCTGGCAAGTGGGATATGACTGAACACGCAGGCACAGTGCCTTTCTTTGTCATCATGGTTTTGCCTTTAAAGTCCATTTTGTCTGATGGAAGTATTGCTTTCCCCATATTCTTATTTTTTATATTTGTATTTTTGGAAATATCTTTTTCCATCCCCTAATTTTCACTTTGTGTCTTTCACCCTGAAATGAGTCTCTTATAGGCAGCCTATCACAGTTTCTTTTTTTTTTAAATCCAATATGCTTGCTTTTGATCAGAGCATTTAGTTCACTGACATTTAAGTAATAATCATCCAGGTGGCTCAAATGGTAAAGAATCTGCCTGCAATGCAGAGACCAGGGTTTGATCCTTGGGTTGAGAAGATCCCCTGGAGGGGAAAATGGCAACCCAATCCAGTTTTCTTGCCTGGAGAATCTCCACAGACAGAGGAGCCTGGAAGGCTGTAGTCCATGGGCTCACAAAGAGTCGGACATGACTGAATGACTAAACATGTTGATATATATGTACTAATAACCACTTACATCTTTGTTTTCTGGTGGTTGTAGTTCTTTTATAGTCATTTCTTCTTTTGTTTCTCCTTTTGTGGTTTGCTGATTTTCTTTTTTAGTATACCTGATTTATCTTCTTTTTAGTTTTTGTGAATCTGTTGGATGTTTTTAATCTGTGGTTACCAGGGAGTTCAAATATGTTAACTCACAGTTATATCTACTTGCTTTAAAAGGATAGATATTCAAGTTCAAACACATTATAAAAGATATACATTTTTATATTTACCTCTCCCACATTTTGATGTCCTATTTTATAGCTTCATGATTATCCTTTCACTGTTTCCTGTAGTTACAATCACTTTTGCATTTTTTTGATTCTTTTTTAATCTACATTCTGACTTAAGTGAGCTTAGATTCTTCTATATATTTGCTTTTCCTATTGTGATTTTCCCTTTCCTATAGGTTCTTGTTTCTTTTCTATTAAGAAACTGCCCTTCGATATTTCTTTTTGTATAGGTTTGCTGCTGCTGCTGCTAAGCCGCATCAGTCATGTCCGACTCTGTGCAACTCCATAGATGGCAGCCCACCAGGCTCCTCTGTCCCTGGGATTCTCCAGGCAAGAACACTGGAGTGGGTTGCCATTTCCTTCTCCAATGCATGAAAGTGAAAAGTGAAAGTGAAAAGTGAAAGTGAAGTCGCTCCAACTCTTAGTGACCCCATGGACTGCAGCCTACCAGGCTCATCCATCCACGGGATCTCCCAGGCAAGACTACTGAAGTGGTGTGCCATTGCCTTCTCTGTTGTATAGGTTTAGTATCGCTGATTCTTTTGGTCTTTGCTTATTGGAGAAATTCATCATCTTTCCTTCTATTCTAAATGATCATTTTGTTGGGTAGAGTATCCTGGGTTCCAAGTTTTTTCCCATTTCTGGACTTTGAATATATCTTGCCACTTCCTTCACATCCACTATTGATAAATTACTGCAGAGCAATTAGTTGACAGTCTTGTGGGACTCCCCTTGTAACTACCTCTTTGTATTTTTCTTTCTGCCTTTAGAATCCTTTCTTTCAACTTTTGCATTTTAATTTCACATTTCTTGATGATGTGTTTGGGTTGATTGTGTTTGGGACCCTCTGTGCTTCCTGTTTCCTTCTTTAAGTTTGGAAAGTTTTCAGCCATAACTTCTTCAAAACATTTTTGATCCCCTTCTCTCTCTCTTCTCCTTCTGGAAGCCCTATTCTGTGTGGGTTGGCATGTTTTATATTATCCTATAGATCTCATATATTGCTTTTGTTTTGCTTTATTTGTCCTTATATCTGCTGTTCTGATTGAGTTATTTCCATTTTTTCTATGTTCTGGATCATTTATTCATTCTTTGTGTCATTTAGTTAGTTATTCATTGCTTCTAGATTGCTTTTTATCTCAGTAATTGAGTTATCTACTTTTGATTGGTTCTTTATAGTTTCTAGTTTCTTTTTATAGTGATCTACATTTCTATTGATAGCCTTTCTTAAGTCAGTTAGTATTTTTACTACCACCTTCTTGAACTCAGGGTCTGGTGAATTATGTTTTATTATTTGTTCTTTCAGGGGATTTCTCTTGTTCTTTTAATTGAGAGTAGTTTCTCTGTCATTTCTTTTTATTGAAATTTCTCTGACTATATTGAATTTAGGAGAAACAGTTGTGTATTGTGGTCTTGAAGGTTGGTTTTCATGTGGCAGCAATCCTGTAAAGACTGTGTTTGTCCAGTGTCTTTGATGTAAGGGCTGCTTTTGATATGGAAGCCAGCTACTTCTATCCTCAGGGTATCCTGGCCACTATCACTTTGCTAGGGTATGTGATTGACATTAGTGGTGTGAGGCGGGACTTCCTCTCTTCTCAGTGGCTGTTGCTGTCTGTCAAGTGCTGGATCTTTTCCCAGTTGCTAGAGTAAAAACCCTGAGGGAAAGACTCGATCAGCCTCCATTGCCCTTGAGTGCATGCCCTGACACAAAGTGGGGTGCTTGCTGAAGCAAGTGTGACCCATGTACTTACAGAAGACCTATGCACAACCTATGGAGGTGTCCATGGCTCCACTCAGAAGCGGCTTGGGCTTGCATCCCTTCCTCTGTTGTGATAATCCTAGATCTAGTGCAAGGCTGTAGTGTGGAGAATGCTGAGGCTAGGGCTCAGGGCACTGTGGCTGCAGGAAGTGAGTTGGCTGTGCTGCTATCGAAAATCTGGGCTGTCTCTGTGGCATTCTTCTCCCAGGCCCTGTCTGCCACAGATCCAGCTCTGAACTGAGGTATGAAGTGGGTGGAACTGGGGTGCTCTCAATTGGGAGAGGAACCGCTGAGTGCTCCTGTGGGTGCTGAGAATTGCTGTCACTGCCCTCACCTGAAACACACCTCAGGCTCATCCAGGCTGCCTCTGTGTAGTTACATCAGGTCCTCCCTCAGTATCTGTCTACTGGGACTCAGCACGAAGCCACTGAACACTCCTGCAGTGCTGCCCTGCAGATTTGCTGACAATGGCTAGCATCGCCCCACCCAGATCACTCTCTAGGCCTCCCAGTCTGTCCCTGCAGAACTAGACAGAGTCTTTTACCAGGACCTGTTTGGCTGGATACGACACCAAACAATGGTGTGGAGTGAGCAGGACTGGGGTGATCACCTCTTTGTATTGAAATTTGTGGCAATGCAGCAGTCACCCATGCAAGACTCTACCCACACTGACTGTTAGCCAACCAGCACATACACTGTCCTCATAAGTAGAGTCTAGGCTTTTAGAGCCCTCTTTCTGTCCCAGGAGTTTCCCCATCAGGCAATAGGGCTTGTC
>NW_011494962.1:1108084-1112603 GCF_000754665.1 Bison bison bison | reverse complement strand
CACATAGGATCCAGGACTGGGATGCCCAGACTATGGCTTATTCTGCTTATTCCACAGGGTGAGGGTTCTTTTCTTTCCTTTCAGATCCCTTCCAAGGGTGCAAGGTCCTGAACTGATGCTGTTTTTTTCCCCCATCCTACCAGGTTACAATTTTCTTGCCATTTTGATTGTATGGGAGTTCTGCCTGTTTCCAGTTAGTTTTTCATGAAAATTGCTCCATATGTAGATGTCTTTTTGATGTGTTTGTGTGGGTAGATGAATTTCATGTCCTGCTTCTCTATCATCTTACTCTCCCTCAAGTATATGTTTTTGATGATTTAAAAAATATTATTAAAAATGCAAATTACATGTTTATTAAATAAGGTATAAGTTTTTAAATTTTTTTTGCTGAATTTTATTCTGTATATTTAAAATCATTAATAATAAACATTTTTGACGAAAGGGAATAACTCATCAGTTACTTTCAGTGCTTGTATGTTTATATGTTGTTTAGCCTCTTATTTTATTTTTAATATTTATTTATATGGCTGCTCCAGGTTTTAGTTGCAGTATGTGGGATGAAACCCAGGCCCCCTGCATTGGGGGCAAGGAGTATTAGCCACTGGACCACCAGAGAAGTCTCTGGCCTTTTAAATATGCATGTATAATTTTAATCACATCAAGCAATCTTGTAATATTATTTGGAATGCATTTTCCTTATAGGTAAAATTTGATAACAAATTTTAAGTAGAAAAGTATAATACATGAGCTAAATATTATTGTTAGCTATGGTTTGTATAAAATTTGCCCAGGAACATTACAAAAAATGCTCACTTTGCTTTCTACCTAATATTCATCTGTATAACAAGCACAAAGGTATAGTAACTGTGTTAGTAGTAGTGATTCATAGTACAGAGTACACATTAAATGAGTTTATATTTTCTAGAATGTTCCTGTGACCTTTGTTCCACTCACTGGATTGGATTTGGAAATAGTTCTTACCATCTTTTCAGTCAAGCCAGAACCTGGGTGGAAAGCCATGCTGCCTGTGCAGAGCTGAATTCCCACCTTCTAAAGATTGATACTAAGGGAGAGCTGGTAGGATAGACACTTCTGTTTTTGTTGGTGGTGGTGGTGGTGTTATACTGTAACTATATTTGGTTTGAAAGCATTAGTGATTGACACCATAATTTGGGAAAACTGGAGATTCTCAAAAGTATATGATATTTTCTTTCTTTGACTCAATTTTCTTAGGGAGAGATTAGAGAAACTCTACTTTTTGAATGTTTAATGCTAGAAGAAAAAAATCACATTAACAAATGAGATATCTTGAGAAAAAAAATCTTTTTAACACTAAGTAAATGTATGCAAGCCCTTGGGAGAACTCTAACCAATAACCTTTGAAAGGAGTGGATTATAATATGCACACTTTTCTGGTTTATGATTTTTTTCCTAATAGGAAATTTTATCAGTGCTAGAAGCAAAAGGATGGATAGGTCTTCAAATCAGTGAATCCTGGTTATGGGAAGATGGCACCACAGTAAATGAAAACCTGTAAGTACAGTATTTTGATAACTGAACTTTTCTGTATATATAGGGATGTGTGTATGTTATGTGTGTAGGGCACAGAAAAATCAGCTAAGAAAAAGGAAATTATTATGTTTTTTGAAAATCATCCTGTGAGATTTAATTGGGGGAAAATTGCCAGTTCTTTCTAAAAAATTTCACCTTTAGGAACTTTACATTTTTAACTTTACTGGACTCAGGATAAATTTGTGCATAGTTTTAGGCAAGCTTATATATCTATAGACTTCTGTTGTATTTTTATTATTTGTCATTTGGCTTATAATTCTACTTAAACAGGATAGGATTAGGTATTGTCTAATATTTTCTGTTAAGTTTTAATATTTTGTAATTAAAGACTATTAATCTTCAGAGTTTTGTTCTTGTTTTGATTTGTTTAGTTTGTTCTTTTACTGTTTCTTATTTTGTTTTTGCTGATTTTAAGCTTGTGAGTTGGCATTTGTAGATATGACACCTTGCTTTACAATTCTTTTGCAGATTTGAATTCCTGAAAATGGATGATGAGAGTTGTGCATATATTGAAGGAAATTATGTGTATACTGCTAACTGTTTATCTGGGAAATCTTACATCTGTGAGCTTACCATATAGCAGCTGAATTTTGCTAATACATATTGTTGGTGAATTTTAATTAATTAAAAAGTACAAAATATGTTGTTGCTTTTATAAAATGGTATAAATTATTACTAAAGCTTTTTTTTTAACTGCACACAGAATACTTTAGCTAAATTTTTGAATTTTAAATGTATTCTAAGTGAGGAAAATTTATCACCCAAATTCCTTGGGAGCAAGTATTTTCCCTATGATAACTCATGTTAATATTTTTTAATTTAATAAAGTTAAAAGCACTTTTTATGAACTAAAAAATTTGTAAAATTAGGGATACAAAAATAAAAAGGGCTTCTATATCAGTTAGGGTTCTGGCATGAAATAGACATCATTTAAGATTGTTCAAGAGGTTTACAGTGATGAGGACACTCACCATATTGGTGAGGTTTAATGGAAAAAACAAGAAATAACAAGATTTATAGACCTCTCCTTGGGGGCAAGTCTTGGGGGCAAGCCAGGGTGCTTGTGTTCAAGCACACTCCTTAAGAGCAGAGTCCAGGCTTCCCACAGTCCTTCCATCTGTCCCGGTACTTCTACCATTAGCCACAGGTACTTGTTTCCCCCACAAAAGACTCCAGGACTGTCACACCCAATCTGTGGCCTGACCCATTCAATCCCAAGAGTGGGTCTCCATCAGTATAATCTCTCTTTCCTCTGAGGTCCCTCCAAGGGGCACCAGTCCTGACCCAATCACTTCTCTTCCCTGCCTACCTGATTACTTGTGCATCTTTCTTACAGTTTGGTTATACAGGAGTCCTTTTGCCAGTTTCCAGTTAGGTTTCAGTGAGAATTGTTCCACATGTGGTTGTATTTTTGACACATTCATGAGAGGGCAGGTGAACTTTATGGCCTCTTACTCTGCCATCTTAATCTGAAAAGTGTTAGTCACTCAGTTGTGTCTGACTCTTTGCAACCCCATGGACTCTAGTTCACCAGGCTCCTCTGTCCATAGGATTCTCCAGTCAAGAATACTGGAGTGGGTTGCCATTCCCTTCTCCAGGTCTTGATCTGAACCTCCTTTATTTACTTGAAATATAGCATGACTCCCTTTTGATCTATAAAATTTCTGCTGAAAAGGCAAATAATAATGTTATGAGAGTTCTCTTGTATATAACCAGTTGCTTTTCTCTTGCTGCATTTAGTATTCTCTCTTTGCTTTTAATTTTTGCCACTATAATTATAAGTGTTTTTTTGTGAACCCCTCTGAGTTCCTATTGTTTTGGAACTTCTGTGCTCCTGGACAGGGATATTTGCTCCCTTTTCCAGGTTAGGGAAGTTTTATACTCTTATTTCTTCAAATGAGTTCTCTGCCCCTTTCTATCTCCCACTTCCTTCTGGGTCTTGTTTGTGTACTTGACATTATTCCATAAGTGTCTTAAACTGTCCTAATTTTTGAAATTCTTTTTTCTTTATTCTGTTCAAGTCAAGCAATTTCCACCATTCTCTACCAGTTTGTTCATCTGTTCATCTGGGTCATCTAATCTGTTGCTGATTCCCCCATGTGTATTTTAAAATTTTAACTATTGAAATCTCCAGCTCTGTGTTTCTTCTGATATTTTCTAACTCTTTGCTAAAATCTGTGCTCACCCACTCTTCTCCTGAGTTCACTGAGCATCCCCATGATCATTTCCTTGAATTCTGTTAGATAGATCAGTTACCTTCACTTTGTTTACTTCTTTTTCTGTGATTTAACCTTGTTCCTTAATTTGAAACATCCTGTCTCCATCATTCTCTCTGATTCTCTCTATTTGTTTCTCAGTGTTAGGTAGTTTGGTCATGTTTCTGGTTCTTGGAGAAGTGATCTTACATAGGAGATGTCTTACGGGGCCCAACAGTAGACTTCTCTGGTTACAGAGCCATATGCTCTAGGGGTGACTCTGTGTGGGATGCATAGGCCAACTAACTACTATTGGGACACTGGTAGATGTGGTTAGTCCCTGTCTTGTTGGTTATGTTTGCAGAAAACATTTTTCCATGTTGTCATATTTTTTTTCACTTTTCCAATAGTATCTTTTTGATAGACACAAAGACTTTATTCCCAAGATTTATTGAGATATAATCAACATATAACATTAAGTCAAACATTTTGATTTGATAGATTTATATACTGCAGAATGACTACCATCATTGCATTGACTAGTACCTCTGTCCTATCACAGAGGTACCTTTCTTTTTCATGATAAAACTTTCAAGATATATTTATTAGCAACTTCCAAGAATATACTACAATATTATTACTTTATTCATCATGCCGTACATTAGATCTCTAAAACTTGTTAATCTTACCACTGAAAGTTCATTCAGTTCAGTTCAGTCACTCGGTCATGTTCAACTCTTTGCACTCCATGG
>NW_011494962.1:1104673-1107984 GCF_000754665.1 Bison bison bison | reverse complement strand
ACTTTTTCCACTCCATGGACTGCAGCACGCCAGTCTTCCCTGTCCATCACCAGCTCCTGAAGCCTGTTCAAACTCATGTTCATTGAGTCAGTGATGCCATCCAAGCATCTCATCCTCTGTTATTCACTTCTCTTCCTGCCTTCAATCTTTCCCAGCATCAGGGTCTTTTCAAATGAGTCAGTTCTTCACATCAGGTAGCCAAACTATTGGAGTTTCAGCTTCAGCATCAGTTCTTCCAATGAATATTCAGGACTGATTTCCTTTAGAATGGACTGGTTGGATATCCTTGCAACTCAAGGGACTCTCAAGAGTCTCCAACACTGCAGTTCAAAAGCATTAATTCTTCAGCCTTCAGCTTTCTTTATAGACCAACTCTCACATCCATTCAAGATTACTGGAAAAACCATAGCTTTGACTAAACTGACCTTTGTTGACTAAGTAATGTCTCTGCTTTTTAATATGCTGTCTAGGTTGGTCATAGCTTTTTTCAAAGGAGCAAGCGGCTTTTAATTTCATGGCTGCAGTCACCATCTGCAGTGATTTTGGAGCCCAAGAAAATAAAGTCTGTCACAGTTTCCACTGTTTCCCCATCTATTTGCCATGAAGTGATGGGACTGAATGCCATGATTTTAGTTTTCTGAATGTTGAGTTTTAAGCCAACTTTTTCACTTTCCTCTTTCACTTTCATCAAGAGGCTCTTTAGTTCTTCACTTTCTGCCATAAGGGTGGTGTCATATGTGTCAGTCAGTCAGTTCAGTCGTTCAATTGTGTCTGACTCTTTGCAACACCATGAACCATGCACGCCAGGCCTCCCTGTCCATCACCAACTCCTGGAGTCCACTCAAACCCATGTCCATTGTGTCAGTGATGCCATTGAATCATCTCATCCTCTGTCATCCCCTTCTCCTCCTGCCTTCAATCTTTCCCAGCATCAGGGTCTTTTCAAATGAGTCAGCTCTCTGCATCAGATGGCCATGAAGTGATGGGACTGGATGCCATAATCTTAGTTTTCTGAGTTGAGCTGTGAGCCAACGTTTTCTCTCTCCTCTTTTACTTCCATCAAGAGGCCCTTTAGTTCTTCTTCATTTTCTGCCATAAGGGTGGTGTCATCTGCATATCTGAGGTTATTGATATTTCTCCTGGCAATCTTGATTCCAGCTTGTGCTTCCTCCAGCCCAGCATTTCTCATGATGTACTCTGTATATAAGTTAAATAAGCAGGGTGACAATATACAGCCTTGATGTACTCTTTTCCCTATTTGGAACCAGTCTGTTGTTCCATGTCCCATTCTAACTGTTGCTTCCTGACCTGCATACAGGTTTCTCAAGAGGCAGGTCATCTGTGTATCTGAGGTTATTGATATTTCTCCCAGCAATCTTTATTCCAGCTTGTGCTTCATCCAGACCAGCATTACATTATCTTTGACTAATATTTCCCTACCTCACACCAAGTCACTGGTAACTATCACTTCTCTGTTTCTCAGAAATTGACTTCTCCAGATTCCACACATATTTGATATCAGGTAATATTTGTCTGTGTCTGTCTGACTTATTTCAATATCAAACTGTCTGGTGTTGCTTTCAGAATATGTAGTTTTGTATTTACCATGCCAAATTCTCTCTTATCATTCTTCAGCTTTAGAAGTAAAATGTCCATTCTTGGCTCTTTGCCCTACTGTACAATTTTTAGAAATACCTTGTTTAGTTCTTGAAAAAAATTAATAATTGGATGTTTATTTTAGTTATACTAAATGTTTATAACAATTTGGGCAGAGTTTGTGTATTTGTAATGTAAGTAAATATTTCAGTGAATTGGTAAGATATTTTACCATTAATTTTCAATAAAACTTCATAATTCTTTACATAGTAATTGTGTTTATCTTTCACTAGATTTATCCTAGGTATTTAATTTTTTCCTTAATGTAAATCACATCATTTTTTAAATTTATACTGGAAGTGAAGCACTCATATAGAAAATAGAACAGCCAATTAATGTATAATGTTTAATTTTCACAAAATAAATATGACTATTTGGGGATACATTGTGTTGCTGCCAGAATATATTTTGAAGTGTTAACTCCCTATTTCCAAATGTGACCTCATTTGGAAATAGATCTTGGTATGTGATCTAGTTAAAGCTAGTTCTTTCTTTAGAGATACCCCTAGAAAATTGTGCTTAGGGATCAGCTCTGCTCACAACCTTATTTTGAACTTCTACCTTCCAGACTGTGAAAAACAAAATCTGTTTTTTCAAGATATTCAAGTTGTGCTGCTTTGTTACAGAAGCCCTAGGAAACAAATACTACATTGATGTAACCAGCACCCATATAATTGAATAATATTCCAAGCACCTGAGAAATGGCTCTTGGACACTGTCTCCAGGAATAACTCCTCATCTTCATAACAGCTATCCATTCCACATCATTATTCCTTTTGGGAATAAATCCCCACTATAGTACATTTTGTCTTAATTTATAATAGCAGAGATTAGATGTACCTGGTTTTAAACTGTATGAATAAATGGAATCTTATAAACTATTTTGTGTCACTTTTTTTTCCTCAAAATTGTTTGTGATATTAATCCACAATGACATGAACAGACCGCATAGATAAAAGAGATACCATAAAGAGATATTCAGCCTCAGAAAGAATAGGAAAATGTAAATTTAAATAATTCAAGATAATCCTTTCTGTTGGTGAAGGTTTTATTGGTAAGATATCTCTTACCTCCTTAAACTAAGAAGATGAACTATTATCTTGATCTTTTGTTAAAAATAAATAGCTAGGTTGTAGTTCTTACCCTAGTTTTCATTTCTTCAAATTTGTTTGAGTGCCAAACAGATATTGTTTTCAAAAGGAATAGCAAGTAATTTGTAAAGATATAAGAGAAGTAAGATTTATTTCATTCTGCTGTACTGGCAATATTTTGAGAAAATTCAAGTTGCATATACTTTTTGAAATTAATCTTAATCTGATGCTTTATTTGCAAAGGAGAAATCTACTACAATGAAACTTCATTTTATTCATATCTGTTTTGAGTGGTTATATTCAAGAAGCATTCATAGGGCAACAGTAAAGATGAGGGAAGGGTCACATTTCAAGTTTATTATTCACTCAGAACAGTTCAGTTCAGTCACTCATTCACGTCCGACTCTTTGCAACCCCACGAATCACAGCACGCCAGGCCTCCCTGTCCATCATCACCTCCTGGAGTTCACCCAAACTCACGTCCATCGAGTCAGTGATGCCATCCAGCCATCTCATCCTCTGTCGTCCCCTTCTCCTCTTGTCCCCTATCCCTCCCAGCATCAG
>NW_011494962.1:1103892-1104573 GCF_000754665.1 Bison bison bison | reverse complement strand
TTTTTGAATGTTGAGCTTTAAGCCAACTTTTTCATTCTCCTCTTTCACCTTCATCAAGAGGCTTTTTAGTTCCTCTTCACTTTCTGCCATAAGGGTGGTGTAATCTGCATATGTGAGGTTATTGATATTTCTCCCAGCAATCTTGATTCCTGCTTGTGCTTCTTCCAGCCCAGTGTTTCTCATGATGTACTCTGCATATAAGTTAAATAAGCAGGGTGACAATATACAGCCTGCACATAAAATAGGTTTAAACAATTAAATACCTCACTGGGAATATGACATAAATTAGTCACTCATTCATGTCTGACTCTTGTGACCTCATGGACTGTAGCCCACCAGGCTCCTCTGGCAAATATTTTGGAATACATAGCCATTCCCTTCTCCAGACTATCTTTCTGACCCAGGGTTCAAACCTGGGTCTCGCCATTGAAGGCGGATTCTTTACCATCTGAGTCACCAGGGACATGACATACAAGGCAACATATTCACAGGTTCAGGGATGAGGATGTGAACGTCTTTGAGGGCTGTTTATACACTATCTCCCACAGTCTTCCACTCTTGGGAGGATGAATTTGGAATTCTACATTATGGCCTGTTACTCTTCCTGAGCAAATTCTCTGACCACAGCTCTGATGCTGGCAGTGAATGCATGACATGTTCCTCTTATGTGACAATCTCACT
>NW_011494962.1:1103419-1103792 GCF_000754665.1 Bison bison bison | reverse complement strand
AGATGGAAATAAAAGTTTAAGGTGCTCAGTCGTGTCTGACTCTTTGCAACCCCATGAACTATATAGTCCATGGAATTCTCTAGGTCAGAATATTGGCTTGGGTAGCCTTTTCATTTTCCAGGGGATCTTCCTAACCCAGGGATTGAACCCAGGTCTTCAGCATTGCAGGTGGATTCTTTACCAGCTGAGCCATAGGGGAATCCCAAGAATACTGGAGTGGGTAGCTTGCCCCTTCTCCAGGGGATCTTCCCCACTCACGAATCGAACTGGGGTCTCCCATATTGCAGGAAGATTCTGTACCAACTCAGGGAAACCCTGGAAGGGCTATCAGGGAAACACAGATAGAAGAAGGCAGCACTGGCTGTCGGTATTA
>NW_011494962.1:1103095-1103319 GCF_000754665.1 Bison bison bison | reverse complement strand
CCATCGAGTCAGTGATGCCATCCAGCCATCTCATCCTCTGTCGTCCCCTTCTCCTCTTGTCCCCAATCCCTCCCAGCATCAGGGTCTTTTCCAGTGATTCAACTCTTTGCCAGAGGTGGCCAAAGTATTAGTTTCAGCTTAAGCACCAGTCCTTCCAATGAACACCCAGGACTGATCTCCTTTAGGATGGACTGGTTGGAATTCCTTGCAGTCCAAGGGACTCT
>NW_011494962.1:1102622-1102995 GCF_000754665.1 Bison bison bison | reverse complement strand
ATGCTATCTAGGTTGGTCATAACTTTCCTTCCAAGGAGTAAGCATCTTTTAATTTCCTTGCTGCAGTCACCATCTGCAGTGATTTTGGAGCCCAGAAAAATAAAGCCTGACACTGTTTCCACTGTTTCTCCATCTATTTCCCATGAAGTGATGGGACCAGATGCCATGGTCGTAGTTTTTTGAATGTTGAGCTTTAAGCCAACTTTTTCATTCTCCTCTTTCACCTTCATCAAGAGGATTTTTAGTTCCTCTTCACTTTCTGCCATAAGGGTGGTGTAATCTGCATATGTGAGGTTATTGATATTTCTCCCGGCAATCTTGATTCCTGCTTGGTCTTCTTCCAGCCCAGTGTTTCTCATGATGTACTCTGCAT
>NW_011494962.1:1086759-1102522 GCF_000754665.1 Bison bison bison | reverse complement strand
TGGGGTCTCCCATATTGCAGGAAGATTCTGTACCAACTCAGGGAAACCCTGGAAGGGCTATCAGGGAAACCCAGATAGAAGAAGGCAGCACTGGCTGTCGGTATTAGTAACTGTTGTTTAGCTGCTAAGTCATGTCCAACTCTTTATGGCCCCATAGACTGTAGCCTACCAGGCTCCTCTATCCATGGGATTTTCCAGGCAAGAGCACAGCAGTTGATCACCATTTCCTTTTCCTGGGGATCTTCCCAACCTAAGGATCAAACCCATATCTTCCTGCATTGTCAAGTGGATTCTTTACCACTGAACCATCAGGGAAGCCTTGTATTAGGAACTACTTCTCTACATTTTCCTAATTTCTCTATAGCCATTTTAATGAAGTATTAATAGGAGCTGTACTGGAGATACTATACAGGTGCAAATGTCCAAACAGACGGCACCTAGTGTACTCTTTCTTGCAGTCTTAACCAAATTTAAGATGCAGCTAAGCTTGAAGATTATGGTTTTTATTCTTTGATTTACTACAGTCTGTAGGGTTGCAAAGAGTCAGACATGACTGAAGCAACTTAGCACAGCACAGCAACAAATATTTATTGAGCATCTCCTTATGTCCATCATTCTTCGAGGGTCTGAGGCTACATAAATGGACAAAACAAAGAAAAGTCACTGTCCACATGGACTGACATTAAAGTGGAAAAATGACAAAGACAGTGAAGTAGTAAATTATATGTAATAAGTGATCATGAATGCTAATAAGCAAAATAAAGCAGTGAAGGGTATTTTGCAGTCAAAGAATTGGATATTTAAATAAAGAAGTCAAGAAAGGCCTTGGGTCATCCAGATATCATTATATTTTTGCTTTGAGAATCAACTTAATGATCTAAATAGTCTCATTTTCTTGGTTAAAGTGTTTCTTCATCCTTACTATCATAAAATGCCTTTTCCAAGGTATAATTACTCTTTATCAATAAAATGCATAATAGATTGACAGGACTGTAATTTCTGTACAAATATTGCTTACTGATGTTATCAAGGGATAGGAAACAAACAAACAAACAAACATTACAAGGCAAGGTAGAAAGAAGGGTAAGGGAAACCTGGGGTGTGTTAATAGTATATAAAATAGCCCTGACAAAAATGTAGTATGTGTGGAAATTTGTGTGTCTGTAATATTTAATATTAAACAAATGAAAGAGGATTAAGTATATTTCAGATAAGACAGGACAAGTTCAAAGATACACTATTTTCTGTTAATGTTTTTCATATGCTTTATCAAGTAACACCACACCAAAAAAAATATTGGTTGGCTCTTAGATGCTATGAAAAGTTGAAATAAGAGGTGGTGTAACTCCTAAACTCAGGAAGCATGTACAAGTGAGATATGACCAATAGAATTAAATGCACATAAAAACTGGTAACAGAACACAGAAAGATGACTGCGTGTGAGTGGGTGAAGTGTGCAGCAGGCGACTCTGCTCACCCCGGTAGCTGCACAGGAAGCTCTAGCTCAGCCGAGGCTGTGGTGGACGCTGTGACTTCCAGGGGAGATGGCACTCAGCCTGTGAGGTCAACATGGGTGGAGGTGATGTTTGCTATGTGGCTGAAACAATGGCCTTTTCCCTGTAAACATGTTAACATATCTTAGCAAAGGAAATACTACAAAGTGGGTGAAATGAGGATGTTTTCTGGGGAATAAAGTGAAGAAGACATCAGTAGAGAAAGTGAGACTGGTCTTAAGATATTCACAGATACTCCAGAAAAGAGAAAGACTACGCTTTCATACTTAAAAGCATACAAAACCTGTCCATTCATACACATGTGAAAGCAAATTTAAAGCATAGGAATTATATTAATATGGATTGTATCAAAATTCAGTTAACTTTTTATTAATACTAGTAATTATACTAATACCCCTGAATTAATGGATTATATTCACATGCACAAATGTAAAATTTGGTATTACAATTAGATACACCAACAAGTTAATGGCTAAAAGTGACTTTACGAATCTTGCAAATATTGAAAATCTTATTCCACCAAGGAATGGCTTCTTTAAGACTGTAATTGTTTTATTAAACATTGTAAATAGTATGTGTATATTAAGGTCTGTTAGTCCATACAGAGAAGATTACCTGCCCTTTTTTTTTCTGGTTGAAAGTGATGTATTTTAAAAGTATTTGTGTTTTTAACTAGTATAGACCAAAGAATTATATTTTATAAACTTGAAATTCACACACAAGGATAAGATTTATGGAATATTAGTATATAAAAAAGATGCTTACTTATTTTACTGAATATTTGTATTTAATTCTGTGTCTAATGTTTAGATCTATGTTTTGATTCCAATTTTCTGAAAACATATTTGTCAAATTTCCTGTTGCCTTAGATCAGTGAAGGTCTTTGAAGTACAAAATCAACTACAGATTCACTGAGAAAGAAATAGAAAATAGAAAAATAGAAAATACAAGACTATATTCCTGAAAGTTTGGGCTAGCAAAGTTTTAAAAATACGTGGTTTAAAATCTAGCTATATTCTAGAAAAAAACCTCTGATCCACTACTGTAGACACTGGCATTTCAGATCATAGGCATGTGTGAACTTGGGAAGTTTGGGAAAAGTTTAGAATTTTCAAAGATTAATAATAAAGTTCAAAAATGTAAAAGAATAGTATATGCTAGTATAAGTTCTGAATAAAATTGCAAAGTGTTCTATTCTCTCATAATATAGAGCAAATTTTTGCATGCCTTTTATTTACTATGTTAGAACCCAGTAAGATTGGAGATTTAATTAATGAAAATCAGCTGTATTGATTTATCTTTTGGAGAAAATCTTATTACTGGAAATTTATTTACTTAGAGATGCTTATTGAAAAAGAAAATATTCATTATTAAAATACATTTTGTTACAGGACTAAGAATTTTTAGACCTGAAAGTAAATATTGCATTGTTGTTTAGTCACTAAGTCGTCTCCAACTGTTTTTTGTGACCCCCATGGACTGTAGCCTGCCAGGCTCCTCTATCCGTGAGACTCTCCAGACAAGAATACTGGAGTGGGTTGCCATTTCCTTTTCCAGAGAATATACCCAACCCAGGGATGGAACCCTAGACTCCTACATTGGCAGGAAGATTATTTACCATCGAGTCACTAGTGAAACCCATTAAAAATAAATATTTTATTAATCTAAATGTTCAGATTGCATGTAGTTTTTGTTAGGAATTTTCTGTTTGCTCTTTTTCCTCAAGAAATATTTCAATGATTTTAGCAGGTTTAAATTGGGGCATACAGTTGTCCCTCAGCATCCCTGGAGGATTGGTTCCAGGGATCCTTTGGATACCAAATTCTGCAGATGCCCAAGCCCTTTATATAAAATTGTGTGGCATTTGCATATAATCTCAGCACATCCTACATATACTTTAAATCATTTCTATATTACTTATGGTATCTGATTCAATGCACATGCTGTGTAGTTTAAGTGCAATGTGGAAAGTGAAAGTGTTAGTCACTCATTCATGTCCCACTCTTTGCGACTCCATGGACTGAAGCTTACCAGGCTTCTCTGTCCATGGAATTCTTCAGGCAAGAATACCAGAGTGGGTAGCTATTACCTTCTCCAGGGAATCTTCCCAACCCAGGGATTGAACCCGGGTCTCTCGCATTGCAGGCAGATTGTTTACCATCTGAGCCACAAGGGAAGTACAATGTAAGCACTTTATAAATAGTTGCTGTACATTCAAGTTTTGCTTTTTTTGAACTTTCTGAAATTTTGTTTTTCAAATACTTTCCATCAGTGGTTGGTTGAATTTATGGATGTGGAACTCATAGATACAGAGAGCCACTTATATATGAAAAGAATTTGAAAATTGATCAATTTAGTTAATTTGGTTTATACTGATGTATTTCACAAAGATTCTAACTTATACCCTGTTTTGAGGTAGGCATAGGAAATAAGAAGAAACACAGGTGTATCTTTTATACTTAACAGCAGATCTTCTGAACAGAAAAGATGCCAGGCTGTAGTCAAAAAGATTTTCACATCTTTATCTGAAGACTGTCCCTAGTTTGGGAAGATCCCCTGGAGGAGGCCACAGCAACCCACTCCAGTATTCTTGTCTGGAAAATCCCATGGATAGAGGAGCCTGGCAGGCTACACTCCATGGGGTCTCACAGAGTCGGACACGACTAAAGCAACCGAGCACGCATGCATGCCTAAGAACTAAATCAAAGTTTTTGTCAGAAAATAGCAAACATTGTTTCAAAACTGAATTGATATTGTCTGTGGTATTGCCTGTAGTAAGAGAAACTTCTAATTAGCTATTTTAAGAAGATATTGTATTTTTATCAGACTTCATCACGTTCTATTTAAATATATATATATGTTATACAATATGGATTTCCCAGGTAGCTCAGAGGTAAAGAATCATCCTGCAATGTACAAAACGTGAGTTTGACCCCTGAGTTGGGAAAATCCCATGTGGAAGGAAATGGCAGCCCACTCTAGAATGCTTCCCTGGGAAATCCCATGGACAGAGGAGCCTGTTAGGCTACAGTCCAGAGGGTGGCAAAAGAGTCAGACATGACTTGGTAACACAACAACAACAACATTATGTAATATATATAGGTTATATATTTTTCATATTTAATAAAAAGTTTTATATAAATTAAAATATTTTGTTTTTCCCTTTTTTTTGGACGAGCACGTCATTTAAAAAAATTGTCTTCATTTCATTTTTTTTTTGCCTTTCTCAAAGATTAAAAATACATTTTCTGTGTTTTATTCCCTTATGTGTGCACATGCTAAGCCACTTCAATTGTGTCCGACTCTTGGAGACCCTAAGGACTGTAGAAAAGCATGGGATTTTCCAGGCAAGAATACTGGAATGGGTTGCCATTCCCTCCTCCAGGGGATCTGCCTGACCCAGGCATCAAACCTGCATCTCTTAGGTCTCCTGCCTAGGCAGGCAGGTTCTTTACTGCCAGTGCAACCTGAGAAGCCCTTTATCCCGTTATACATACACTCCTGTTTAGCATTTCATTTGCCTGATATAGGGAGCTAAGTTTAATTTTCCAAGATGTAATATCTAGTTGTTTAAGCACAATTTATGGAGTATTCTATTATTTATTTTCTGATTCACCCATTTAAGTAATATGTCTGGTTATCTACTATGTCAGGACCTAAAATGATAAATAGTAATGGACATATCCTTGGGGAAATTAAACTTGTTGGAGAAAATATATATCAGTCAAATAACTACAGAAATTATTTTTAGCTTTCAGTATTGATTATTACCTCAAAAAAGGTAAATTATCAACCTGGTACTATGAGAAATAATATACAGGTAACTGACTTAGTGTCGGAGTTCCCTGAAGAGCTCTAAGGGAGTATAGATTGGAACAAGTATCTTACAAACTGAATTGTTTCAATCAGTTAGGTAAAGAAAAGGACAAAGAACGATTTAGGCAAGAATATTAGGATGTGTGAAGACCCAGTGATGTTAAGTAAAATGGTTCATTTAATTAAAGAGGAATGATGCAGCAAGAGCAAAATGATGGAAGAAAGTGTATAACACTTTCAAAGACTAGGCCATAGCAGAGGCAGGCAATTTGAGAATAATTTCTTATTTAAAATAGGTCAAATCTTGTAACTGATCTAGATAAACAAACAGTAAATTGGGGGAATTCCAGATTCCTTACTCTTTCAACAAGTTGAAAAATGGTGACCTTCACTAACATAAGAACATATGTGGGATGATGATATTGTTTACTTTGTTTCATTTTTGAGGTGTGGAGTTTTAGTTGTTAATATTTAGGACATTTGAGGAAATGCTAACTGACAAAGAATAAGTGAGCTGAAACCTAAAGAAGAAATCTTCTCAGCAGGTGCACATGTGTAAACACATGATAAGTAGTAATTGAGACAAGGACGGTGGATGAAGAGACCAAGAAAATATAAAGAAGAAATGGTTAAGAAGAAAGAAGTGGTGAATGGGATTGAATTCTATTAAAAGTTCAACTAAAAGAGAAATAAAGGATCCATTTAGTGAAGCAGAGATCACTTATGATCTAACAGTGTGCTGATGCCGAGGAGTCATTAGGCAGGAGTTAGAATGCAATGGCTTGAGAAATGAGAATAAAATATAATAAATAGTGATGAAATTCAATGGCACTTTGAGAATATTTCTAAGAGTGATAGAGAGCAAAGATAGTACTTTTTATTGGGATTGAGGTCTAATGATGATGAAAATTGTGTGTAATTTTAAACTGATGTGAAGGATAGTACTAAGAAGATACTGAATATTCAAGAAGAAAGCAGAGTGATAAATAGTGTGTGATTCTTGGTCAGTGGAGAGGTAGATTCAAATATAGTTGAAATTGGCTTTATTTAAGAGGAAAGAAATCACCTCTGTTGAACAGGAAAGAAGATAAGATGCATGCATATACACGGAGAAAGATAAGGTAATCTGTTAGTTTTTCTTTTTCTGTGATATAGGTCATCTTCTGAGAACAAAGAGGGTGTGGAAGAGAGATTTGTTAAGAATGGAGAATGTGTGATAAAATTAGTTTCAGAGAATGTGAAAGAATGATGACTTGAAGAAAGCAACAGGACTCCTAGCAGAATTAAAGCAATTTCATGTTGGTGACTGTGAATTTATATTGCAGTAAATCTGATCTGTTCTAAAAAGGACTTGGCTTCTCAGGTGATGACAGAGAGGAACAGATAATTTATCTCATACATAGGGTGATTTTACTGAACAAGTGGGACCAGAAAATGTTCAAGGTAGTTAGTGATTGTCAGAAGAGAATCAAGGTTGATAAGAAAGAAGGTGAAGAAAGAAGTATACTGATAGAGTGGAATGAGGTCAAATGGGCTGCAGACATCAATGAGATCAGAGCATTTTCATGTTGGAGAGAGATAAATGAGCAATCTTGAAAGGTAAGAGTGTTTGTAGAGAGTGCTAAGTTTATATGACACTTTTTTAGATGAAATACTTAAAGATATTCAAAGACCAAGGTGTTCCCATAGCGGGGCTTGGCTGTGGCAGAATGAGGAAGTTACTGTAGATGAGGAGACAGAGAAATTCTGTAATCGGGATATAAGAGGATGGTTCATATGGACATTAGTGGATCAGAATACTGTGATTCATTAGCCTGGTCAATAATGAGGATACCTGGGAGCACATAAGCCATGATGAGGGAAAATGAATGTTAGAGTCATAAATAAGTGGAAAAGACTTGAAAAAGATGGTGTCTGTACTGTGGTTCTCAATCATCAGGTACAAACTAACAAGAGACACATTGGGAAATTTATATTAAAATGTTTCCTTTTTTACCCATAAGCTGCTGATCATGGAAGTCTTTCAAATTATATGTATTTATTATAACACACCAAGCTTTCCAAGTGGCTCAGACATTAAAGAATCTGCCTGCAATTCGCGAGACCCAGGTTTGATTCCTGGGTTTAGAAGATCCCCTGTAGAAGGGAATGGCTAACCATTCCAGTATTCTTGCCTGGATAATCCCATGGACAGAGGAGTCTGACAGGCTACAATCCATGGGGTCGCAAAGAGTCAGACATGACTGAGCAACTAACACCCACACACACACACACACACATGACTATATTAAACTATATTATGAAAATGAAGGACTTCATGAACTATAGAGTCCATGGAATTCTCCAGGCCAGAATAGTGAAGTGGGTTGCCACGCCCTTCTCCAGGGTATCTTCCCAACCCAGGGATTGAATCCAGGTCTCCCGCTTTGCAGGTGGATTCTTTACCAGCTGAGCCGCAAGGGAAGCCTAAGACCACTGAAGTGGGTAGCTTGCCCCTTCTCCAGAGGATCTTCCCCACCGAGAAATCCAACTGGGATCTCCTGCAATGAAGGCTGATTCTTTATCAACTGAGCCATCAGGGAAGCTGATATTAAGCTGATAAACTATATTGTATGCTATAATAAACACAATACAAAAATAAACTTCATTCTCTGGGTAGTGATACTTGGTATCACTACCAACTAATAAGCAAGAATTATCTATTATAATTTAACCAGTAAAGCCTAAAAATAATTTCTATTGTCATAACTACATACTTTTCCATGTATCCCATGGTACTCTTATTTCATATAATCTCTAATACAATATGTAATTGGTCCAGTTTTCTTTTCCTTTAAGGCCTCAGACTTGATATTAAAATACTCTTATTAAGCGGTCATTAAATGTAATATTTTCCTTATACATTTTAAATTGAAAATTTGTAATTTATGAAATGGTTTTTGAAATACCAAAGGTATTTTTTATTTCCTGATTGGTATTTTGTGGGGGAGGTAAACTACAAATGAGTAGTTTCATGAAAACTTCCTTTGTAGTTTTTCACACATGCTTTGAATAACAAATGATTATGTCATTATTAGATTATTTTTCAACTGAGAATCTTCCCTCAAGGTTCTTACACCACATTATCCTCTGTATAACTTTATTTTCAGCATACAGCGATTTTATATTGTTTAGTATCTTTACATTGTTTAGGATCTTTGATTTTCCTACAAAGTTTCTTTTTAAATTTATTCTTCAAGTTGGTGAGTATCATTGTTTCTGTTTATTTCCTTCTCTCAAGAAGTTAAAATTGTATGTAATTTTTGACATTAATATCAACAATCAATTCATAATGTACTGCAGTTTAGGAAAAAATCATTTCTGTAAAATTACATTACGTGCTCATTTTGTAAACAATGGTATGAAGAATGAATGCAGCTATCTTTTGTATTTTTTGGTTCTTTGTCTTGGAATTTTCTTGTTGTTCTTTTCTCCAATTGTTTAGCCTCTTTTATTAAATAACCCATATTTTTCTCATTATTTTAAAATGTTGGATCAGTTGATGTTTTCATTATTTGGTTTCCATACATACTAACTAATTATTTTCCAGAAGGGAAAGATTTAAATTAACCATAAGTCTGTGTAAATGAATGTCTGTTTTCCTGCACATTGTCCAACTCTGTGTGGTTGAATTTGATTTCTTGATTCTGTAGGTTAACATCTATATTATTAATATGTTAGTCTGTATTTCTTTGTTTAGTGATGAAGAAAAAGTCTTTTCATGTGGTTATTATTGACAAAAGGTCTTTGCATTAGCAATAAAATGATGTTTTTATAATTCAACCTAACTCTCTTTCTTGTCTATGTGTGATTAGAAACTTATAACTATTTACTTATACTTTCTTTGAATGTTTTATTAATTTTATCATCTCATGGTTTGCATTTAACATTTTGATTTATCTGAAATTTGTTCAAGTATATATTGTGAAATTAGCAATCTATGTATTGCTTCAATTTGAATTAATATTCCATCTGATTCTATCACTTTTAGCATTTCCTGGATCATGTTTATTTAATTATCAACTCTCAAAAACAATAGTCATTTTTCTTTCTTTTTTGGGACAAAGAAAAAGGGAGTTTAATTGTGCTAAACATTTAAACAGCAACATTCTTACAATGCTAATATACTCTTAAATATCAATTTTTTGCTGGTGCTAAATGAATTGGTCAAAATTTTCAGAAAACAATTTGAGGAGGTGAGAAAAATTTCTAATTTGAAAATTAGTTTATCCTAGTTTTTTCAAAATTTACTGTTAGTAAATTTATAGAAGGATAAATATAGGATATGGAAAAGGCTTTATGAATAAAATTGTTTGTTACTCAATACTTCTAAATAGTCAAAATTTTAAAAAAACTGTTAAATAAACAAATAATAAACAAAAAAAAATGGCTTGTATCATACATTCTTTTATTTTCAATGAAATAGAGAGCAATGCATGCCAAAACTCTACCTACAAGTAATCACTGAAAATACAGCCTGTTAGAAATCTATTATTTTGCTTTAATAATATATATGCCATTATACAATATAATAATATATAAAAATAATATCTGTTACATTAAACAATAGTATACTAGGGTATAAATGTACCATAGCTTTAACACCTGCCTTAATTGTGAATTCTGTTGATAAATTTTTGTTCTTTGTTTTTCCAATTTAGCTCTTAGTAAATAAAAACAAAAGATAGGTTCTGCATAACTTTGAATATTTAAAAAGTATTTTGTAAGATACATTGCTCAAGCTAGAATTGCTGGTTAAAATTCTACTTATTTTATGCTTTCATAAATATTGATAATTTTGTACTCACAATCATGTGCCAATTCCACAAAGCATTAATTATTTAGTGTTCTCACAGCTGAAATGTGCTCTATTATTTTCATTTGCATTTCTTTCTTTATTAATGAGACAATAAATTTTTAAAATTTTATGCATGACCTTTTAATTTCTTTTGTCCCTTTTTGGCAATTCATTGGTATTGTTTCTTAATTTTAGATGGCTTGTTTGCTTGCCTCTGTGTGTGTGTGTGCTTGCAAATAAACATGATCTAGTTAAGTAGAAAAATGATGTTAGGCTGGCAGAGAGATACATGGTTATATGCAAATGTAGAATTTACCCAGTTCATGAAAGACATAGGTTTCTCCCCCTCTATTAGTCAAGAATCTACTGCCTAATGAATTATTTCAATGATACAGTAAACTTTATGTCAATGTGATTTGAAATAAAAATTTTAATATTAAATTTAAGTAATTAAACCTTTGTTAATATAGCTGTGTTTTAACCTTAGTTCACACATTGTCGACATTTATTCATTATATAGAGAATGTTGAGGAGGGAAAACATATCTACTTTAAACCTACTCCTTTGAAAACCTGATTCAGAGAGGAAATGTATCTTATCAATCTTATTAAAGGAGAATAAAACTATTTTTCTGAATAAAGACTGCAAAGTGAGAGGGAGATTTAGTCTCTCGCTTACTCCCTTTTTTACCCTTTTAATGTTATACCTAAAAGCTTACTTGTACTTTAGAATGAATGCATTTTTCACTGTCTGATTTGATATAATCACCGCTTAACCTTTTCCCTCACTTTTCTCTACTGCATAGATATTAAAGAGAGACACAGAAAGATACCCAGATTGAGCTGAAGCAGTCTAAGTCTAAAAAAAGAAAAAATGCTTAAGAGTATGCAAAACAAAGGTATTGTAAACAAGCAAGAGGTAATCTACACAGAACCAAAATTTTGCAAGTCTCAACAGCAAAAAATATCCAAGACAAATCAGAGTAATGTCCAGTCAAGAGAAGAGCAAGTAGACTATATGGAACTGAAGTTTCCCAGATCTTCTCACTTTAAGCACAGAAAACAGAAAAAAGGAAAAGGTACATTATTATATGTATTATATTTTGCTATTTGCTAGATCTTGATTCTTGGGTTTAGAAAATTACTTCTTTCAAAACCATTGTATAATAAAATTGCCTCATTACACTGATTACCTATCTTCAGCACTCTCCTTAGTTATTTTAGATATTACCATAAAATTTTTTGTCTCTTAAATAATCCTTCACTATGTTCATTTCCTCTAAAATAATCCTACAGAATTGTATTACTTGTAAGAATTATTGTGTAAATTCTACTGCTTATTTTTTAAATAATTTAAAAAATAATTCTTGTTATTAATCTTCAATTCAATTCAATGTAACTCAGCCCCACAACTGTTTTTGAATTTTTACTGTGGCCCTGATCCAAACCTATGATACCCATAAAGATGAAGCTGCAATAACCACTTGGCTTCAAAAAAACTAACAGAATTTGTAAGAGGAAAGATAGATTACAGAAAAATATAATAATGATTAATTGGATATTGGCATTAAAGCTGAAAAATTAGCAGAATATGATAATAATGTTCCTAACCTAAGTGACTGAGTAGTTAATCATCTTACTCATCATTAAAAAAATAATGTTTACTCACCATTAAGAAAAACATGTTTAATCTAATAAAGGCAGATCATATATGAAATTTGAATTGTCTCTTGATCAGTTCAGAGGAAAATGTCCATAAAGAAATTGGATTTTAAAGGCTAGATGTCCCAGAAAAGGATGGAAAAGGGTAGGAACGACTTATGTTAGTAGGTAAGATTGCAAACAGAGACAATATGGGTGAAAAGTCTATCCTAGAGAAAAAGAACATATATGACTTAAGCAGAAGAAGATTCAAGAAAGATACATATGAAATGCATGTCCAGAGAGAAGGAGAAAATAAACTATATCTAATAAATGACAAGTGGAAAATTATTTCTTTGGACTTAGAAAAGTCCAAAAATTTGGGGTTTGGCAAAGTCCAAAAAATTGGGATTTCTGTTTGAGTGCCAAGAAAAACATATAAGCTACAACTAAGGGTTAAGAGGTTGAAAGAAATTTATTATGGGAATAAATTTAGTTCAGAAAACATTTTTATAATTTTCATTGAGAAAAAAACAACATAAGAGAAATGATGATAATAAATGAAAGACCTGTATGAATAACAAGGACTCTGATGCTGGGAGGCATTGGGGGCAAGAGGAGAAGGGGACGACAGAGGATGAGATGGCTGGATGACATCACTGACTCGATGGACGTGAGTCCCAGTGAACTCCGGGAGTTGGTAATGAACAGGGAGGCCTGGCGTGCTGCGATTCATGGGGTCGCAAAGAGTCGGATACGACTGAGCGACTGATCTGATCTGATCTGATCTGATATTAGAGTTTGAGAGATCTGAGCCCATACATGGATGAATGTGACAAAATTTATAGAAAGAGATGATGAAGAAGCTGGCAAAAAAGAGAAAATTTCTCTTAGAAAATAAATGTTCTAAAGGAAACTGGGTGGCATGGAGTAATTAGGGCATACAATAGGTTTTAACTTGGGCCATAAAGAAATTGCTTTTCCTCTGAATTGAAAAGAAGATAATAAGGTATGAATATATGAATATCCATATAGTAAGGTAGAATATATGAATATTCATATATTCAGGAAGGCGGTCAAGGTAAGGAAATTCATGGTTTCAACTTCCTTGTAAAATAAGAAATTTCCTGGTGCTTGAGTTAGAGTCTTACTGAGGCTTGATAATTTTTTTTTTTTTGGTAGTCAAAGAGGGACTTTGGGCAGAAGTTGACCAAAATTAAGATTAGACATGCTAATATTTATCCACCACACTGTTTAATTTCTAAACTTGGAAATTTGACTCCTCACACTCTTTCATCTATGACACATTCAAGCAATCTTGAAAAGGCCCACGTGTTCAAATAACTTTCTTCTGTCTTGGATTGATGTCTATCTGCTTTCATGAAGATTACTGACACAGACTCTCTAAAAGTCTCTCATCTTCCACTCTACACATTTTTCAATCTTTTCTTATGTTTCAAGACAAATGGTGATATCTTTTTAAAATAGGTGTCTGCAAAGATTTCATATTGTTCTTAAAGTTAAAAACAGTTATCTCTATGCTTCCATTCTCTCCGTTGCTCCCTGAATTCCAGTCAGACTATAATTTCAGTTCCATGATACATCAAACTTCCTGTCATCTAAAATCATTTATTGATGACTCTCCTCGAGTTTGATCCCTGGGTCAGGAAGATCCTCTGAAGCAGGAAATGGCAACCCACTCCAGTATTGTTGCTTAGGAAATCCCATGGACAGAGGAGCCTGTTGGATTACAGTCCACAGGGTCACAAAAGAGTCAGACAGGACTTAGTGCCTAAACAACAACCCCAAGTGGAAGACCTCCTCCATGTCTTTCGTACTTGAAGAAATAATTAGCTCTTACTTTCCTCCAGCTTTCAGTGAAATGTCTTTTTTTTTTTTTTGATAAATGCATTTCCTGTTCACATGTGTCTGGATTAAAACTTGGTGAACATACTTGTATGTCTTTGTAAAATTTATGATAATTATTTCTTATCTCAACAAAGAGCAAAAATGTGTTTTGCTATTTCCCCCCTGACTGATTGATTGGCTAATGAGTGAATATTAATATTCACATAGAGTTTTGAAAATAATTTTTTTGCATGACAGCATTATTTTCTCTAGGTGTATTTCATTTTTAAGTCTCCTAGCTGAGAGTATATTTTCAAATTGCTCAGACTCAATAATTTATAGATGACTAGGCGAGGAATACACAAAGATGCTGGTGAGTCAGGTGACATACCTGGGGCCTCAAACAGGATCAGAAAGAATTGAAGTCAAGAAAAAGCTAAAAAGGAGGAAATCTGGGTATCAAAGAACTCATACAAGGATTGGAAAATGAATGACTGCCCTCTGAGAGTGAAACAAAATGGATTTAAATTTCATATTTGATGATTTGTGGGAACTGATGAAACTTCATCATTGTTTCTGTTTCCTTTAGTGTTACACCACCGATCTAAGGCCTGGCAAGTGATAACTGGGAGCCTGGGGACCTTGTGCGTGGTCTTGTTGACAACAGTGTGTGTCTTGCTTGCAAACTGTAAGTAATTAAGAAAATAATCTGTCCTTGGCACAGTCAATATATCAACAACATAATACATTTCAATGATTTGTGATCAAGACTGAATTTTTATTGTCCTAATTAGTTTATCCTAAACAGAACTAAGTATTACCATGATTTTTTCCATAGTATATTCCAACAAAGAAGACCCAAACCAAAAAATATCACCTGTTCCCACTGTATCTTCTAAAAATGATGGTGAGTACTCTCTCTGTTTTGTCCACTTCTAATATTGATTATTAGGGTTAGAAGGTTTGTTTTCCTAACATCCACAAAACTTCAGTGAATCAGATAGAAAAAATCCTCTTTTATGGTATGTTCAATTTTTTATCATGGAACTATTAATATTGGGCAAGATGAGAAAGATGACACAGGAGAATGCAAGACCCAAAGTATTATGTATAATAGGTAAGTATTGTTTTTGTGATTTGATTATTTTTAGGAGAAAAATGGGATATAAATTATATTAAGGTGGGAGCAAGAGAAGTGGGTGAAGAGGGCAAAAAGAAAAAGAAAACAAATGAAAAACAAAGGAGTTATGTCTCAATAACATTTTTTTTTTGTTTCTAGCTTTCCCTGATGGAGATGATTCCTCTAGCATTTATGAAGTTAGAAGCATTTTGATTTTATTAAAGTACATTAATTTTATTTATACATTGATATAGCTATGATATAGAAAGCAGTTATTGTTTTGAATTCTTGTTTTTTTTTTTTTTTTCACTTATTACAAGTTTACTCAAAGTCCTAACAGTAAACTCAGCACTTGAAAGAAAGACAAAGAATGCGAGAGAGAGGGAGATAATGTTTCTGAGTCTATTTTTTCAGGAAGTTGGGATGGTTCCCCTCTGACTTTCTTTCAGGGAAATTTTTCCTTTTTAAAGAACAGTGTTAGATTCTCAGCACAGATGCATTTGCCAAGAAAGGTATCTCTTTTTCCATACACTAAAACCAAAAGGGTAGGGTCCCTTTGTCACTGAGGCCAAAGACATTCCTCATGAGTGTTCCTGATGAACATTTCCTATAAGCAGGGGGGATAAAGAAAGAAATAGAAGGAAAATAATAAAAATCATGCAGTAGTTTGAGGATGACATAAAAATATTTTGGTTTAGCACTCCCATTCAAAAGCAGAGACATTACTTTGCCAACAAAGGTTCATCTAGTCAAGGCTATGGTTTTTCCTGTGGTCATGTATGGATGTGAGAGTTGCACTGTGAAGAAGGCTGAGCACGGAAGAATTGATGCTTTTGAACTGTGGTGTTGGAGAAGACTCTTGAGAGTCCCTTGGACTGCAAGGAGATCCAACCAGTCCATTCTGAAGGAGATCAGCCCTGCCATTTCTTTGGAAGAAATGATACTAAAGCTGAAACTCCAGTACTTTGGCCACCTCATGCAAAGGGTT
>NW_011494962.1:1085142-1086659 GCF_000754665.1 Bison bison bison | reverse complement strand
AAGAGGAGAAGGGGGATGACAGAGGATGAGATGGCTGGGTGGTATCACTGACTCGATGGATGTGAGTCTGACTGAACTCCGGGAGTTGGTGATGGACAGGGAGGCCTGGTGTGCTGTGATTCATGGGGTCGCAAAGAGTCGGACACGACTGAGCAACTGATCTGATCTGATCTGAAGAAATTAAAAAGGACTAAACAGTTATGAAAGAGGAAGTCTAAGATTAAAAAAAGAGGAAAAGAACTAATTTCAAGTCTAATTAAAAATAAATTCTTTGAGTAAAAAGAGAAAATCTCAACAGATGCAATAAACAGAGAGTAGATACATCAGTTGTTAATTTTTTATTTAAATTAGTGATTGACTTGAGAAACTGTTGTCTCTCAGAAAAAAAAAAAAAAACATACCAATGTCAAACATTAGCCATCCACATTGCTTGTGTTTCTGTTTTCCTTTCATTCGCCTAATTTGAAAATAAAAAGCGATCAAATAGGAAATTAAGGAAATGCAAATTATAACCCCAATGAGTTACCATTACACAACCACCAATATGGTTAGAATTTGAAAAGACTGACAGTAACAAGCTTTAGTAAGGATGTGGAACTAACTGTACTGGCACAAGCCCTTAACGAGCCTACTCTTAGACACTTAAAAAAGAGAAATGAAGGCATATGTCCACATAAGACATGTACAAGAATATCTAGAGACACTTTATTTATAATAACTAAAAATTATAAGCAATCCAAATATACACCTCCAGATGAATGGATTACAAATTGTGGGTTAGTAAATAATGGACTACTCAGTAATGAAAAGGAATGAAATCTCTATACACACAATAGATAAGATTCAAAAACATACTGAGTGGGAAAAGATGCAAAAGAATTGATCTTGAAGGATTATGTTTATATGAGCTGCTTAAAAAGGTAAAAAAAATAATTTGTGGCGATGTAAATCAGATCCAAGGTTGTTTGGGTGAAGTAGGGGTGTTGGAGCATTAGTTGGGAAGTAACATAAATTAACTTCTGTGTTAATAGAAATATTCTAAAATTTGATTGGAGAGGAAGTTACAGAAATATATTCATTTATCAAAACTTATCAACTTGGATATTTCAAAACTGCTTTTTATTATGTGTAAATGATAACTCTGTGGACTGTAGCCTGCCAGGTTCCTCTGTCCATGGGATTTCCCAGGCTCAGAAGCAACCTGGGCTTGTATCCCTTCCTCTGTTGTGTTCATCCCAGATCTAGTGCAAGGCTGTAGTGCAGAAGGCTGGGTTTGGGGGTCAGGGCATCATGGCCATAAGAAGTGCTGCTGACAGAGATGTGGACGGTCTCTGTGGCATTCTCCTCCTGAGACCAGTCTGTCCCAGATGGACCTCTAAGATGTGGTAGAGAGGGAGTGGAGCTGGGATGCTCTCCCTGGGAGAGGAACCACTGTATACTCCTGTGGGTGCTGAGAATGGCTGCTGCTGCCCCACCCAAAACACACCATAGCCCCCCCAAGCAGGTTCTGCGTGGCT
>NW_011494962.1:1070355-1085042 GCF_000754665.1 Bison bison bison | reverse complement strand
ATAGCCCCTCCAGGCAGTCTCTGTGTGGCTACATCAAGTCCTCTCCCAATACCTGTGTGCCTGAGACTCAGCATTAAGCCACTGAGACTCCTGGGGTGCTACCCCTGTAGCAGCTATATTCATAGCTGCCCCATCTGTCACCTTGTGTGTACGCTGACAGTGACCACTACCCACCCACCCCCATCACTCCCCAGGCCTCCCAGTCTCTCTCTGTGTAGCTAGACAGTCTTTTCCCAGGGCCTGGTTGTCCCAGATATCACACCAGGCTGTGGTGTGGAGTGAGCAGAGTTGGGGTGATCGCCCTTTTGGATTAAAAAGAGTGTTGATCCAGTAGCCACAAGCCCAAAGATCTCTCCACCCTGATTGTTGGCAAACCAGCCCATGCACACCCCTCATAAGTAGAGTCTATCTAGGCTTCTCCAGTACTTCTATCTGTCTCAGCAGTTGTCTCAGCAGACGAGGGGGTTTGTCTCCCATGCACAGGACCTAGGACTGGAATGCCCAGATTGTGGCTCACCCTGCTTGCTGTTTGAGTGAAGGTCCTTCTCCTCGTATCAGATCCTTCCCAAGGGTGCAGGTCCTGAAATGATGCCTTTTTTCCCCATCCTACAGGGTTACACGTTTCTTGCTGTTTTGATTTTATAGGAGTCCTTCTACCAGTTTCCAGTTGGTTTTTCATGAGCATTGTTACACATGTAGATATTTTTTTGATGTGCCTGTGGGAAAATGAGTTCCATGTCTTCCTACACCACCATCTTGTTCCCCCTCCCTAAGTCTACATTTTTTATGATTATAAAAAATTATTAAAATACACAAATTACATGATTATTAAATTGTTGAAGTATAAGTTTTAAAAAATTACTTACTGAATTTTATTCTGTGTATTTAAATTGCTTCCCTGGTGGATAAGTTGCTAAAGAAACTGTCTGCAATGCTGGAGACTGAGGTTCAATCCCTTGGTAGGGTAGATATCCTGGAGAAGGAAATGGCAAGGAATATTTAAATTAATAGCAAAAATTTTGACAAAAGTGAAATATCTCATTAGTTGCTTTTTGTGTTCATATGATTATATGTTGATTAGTTTTTTATTTATGACATTTACTTATTCACTTATTTATTTGACTGTGCTGGGTCTTAGTTGCAGCACATGGGATTTTCCATTGTCTTTGTGGCATGTGGGATATTTCTAGTTGCCACATGCAAACTCTTAGTTGCAACATGTGGGATCCAGTTCCCTGACCAGGGATCAAGACTGGGTCTCCTGCATAGGGGCTCAGAGTCTTAGCCACTGGACTACGATATGCATGCATAATTTTGATCAGATCAAAAAAGTTATATTTAAAATGCATTTTCCCTATAGATAAAATTTTATAACAAATTTTAAGTAGAAAAATTAAAAGCATGAGCTAATTATTGTTCAGTTCAGTCGCTCAGTCGTGTCCGACTCTGCGATCCCGTGAATCACAGCACACCAGGGCTCCCTGTCCATCACCAACTCCTGGAGTTCACCCAAACCCATGTCCATCAAGTCGATGATGCCATCCAACCATCTTATCCTCTATCGTCCCCTTCTCCTGCCCTCAATCTTTCCCAGCATCAGGGTCTTTTCCAATGAGTCAGCTCTTCACATCACGTGGCCAAAGTACTGGAGTTTAAGCTTCAACATCAGTCCTTCCAATGAATACCCAGAACTGATCTCCTTTAGGATGGACTGGTTGGATCTCCTTGCAGTCCAAGGGACTCTCAAGAGTCTCCAACACCATAGTTCAAAAGCATCAATTTTTCAGTGCTCAGCTTTCTTTATAGTTCAACTCTCACATCCATACATGACCACTGGAAAGACCATAGCCTTGACTAGATGGACCTTTGTTGGCAAAGTAATGTCTCTGCTTTTTAATGTGCTGTCTAGGTTGGTCACAACTTTCCTTCCAAGGAGTAAGTGTCTTTTAATTTCATGGTTGCAATCACCATCTGCAGTGACTTTGGAGCCCAGAAAAATAAAGTCTGACACTGTTTCCACTGTTTCCCCATCTATTTGCCACCAAGTGATGGAACCAGGTGCCATGATCTTAGTTTTCTGAATGTTGAGCTTTAAGCCAACTTTTTCACTCTCCACTTTCACTTTCATCAAGAGGCTCTTTGGTTCTTCTTCATTTTCTGCCATAAGGGTGGTGTCATCTGCATATCTGAGGTTATTGATATTTCTCCCAGCAATCTTGATTCCAGCTTGTGCTTCTTCCAGCCCAGGGTTTCTCATGATGTACTCTGCATAGAAGTTAAATAAGCAGGGTGACAATATATAGCCTTGACTTACTCTTTTCCCTATTTGGAACCAGTCTGTTTTTCCATGTCTAGTTCTAACTGTTGATTCCTGACCTGCATACAGGTTTCTCAAGAGACAGGTCAGGTGGTCTGGTATGCCCATCTCTTTCAGAATTTTCCACAGTTTATTGTGATCCACACAGTCAAAGGCTTTGGCACATTCAATAAAGCAGAAATAGATGTTTTTTCTGGAACTCTCTTGCTTTTTTGATGATCCATCGAATTTGATCAATTCAAATTTGGCAATTTGATCTCTGGTTCCTCTCCCTTTTCTAAAACCACCTTGAACATCTGGAAGTTCATGGTTCACATATTGCTGAAGTTAGCTATGGTTTTGTTTAAAATTTGCCCAGAATTGTTACCAAAAAATGCTTGTTTTGCTTTCTACCTAATATCCATCTGTATAACAAACAGGAAGATAAGGGAATTGTGTTAGTAGTAGTGACTTATTGTACAGAGTACACATTAAATATATTTTTACTTTCTAGAATGTTCCTGTGACCATTGTTCAACTCACTGGATTGGATTTGGAAGTAGTTATTATCATCTTTCGAGTAAAACCAAAACCTGGATGGAGAGCCATGCTGCCTGTGAAGAGCTAAATACCCACCTTCTAAAGATCGATATCAAGGGAGAGCTGGTAGGGGAAACACTTCATTTGTTTGTTTTTGTTGTTGTTATACTGTGACTGTATTTGGTTTGAAAACATTAGTGATTGATGCTATAATTTGGCAAAACTAAAGTTCTCAAAAGTCTATGATATTTTGTTTCTTTGACTCAGTTTTATTAGGGAGAAATTAGAGAAACTCCACTTTTTGAACATTCAATGCTAGGGAAAAAGCACATTAATAAATGAGATATCTTGAGAAAAAATCTTATTAATACTAAGTGGATGTGTGCAAACCCTTGGGCGAAATTTAATCAATAATCTTTGAGTCAGAAAGGAGTGAATTATAATATGTACACATTTATGATTTTTTCCAAATAGGAAATTTTATCAATGCTTGAAGTAAAAGGATGGATAGGTCTCAAAATCAATGAAACCAGTGAATCCTGGTTATGGGAAGATGGCAGCACAGTAATTGAAAACCTGTATGTACAGTGTTTTGATAACTGAACTTTTCTGAGATTATATGTGGTTTTGTGTGTATGTGTGTTATGTGTGTAGGGAACAGAAAGAGCAACCAAGATAAAGGAAATCATTATGTTTTTTGAGGATCAGTCTGTGGGATTTAATTGGGGAAAATAATTCTTTCTAAATAATCTCAGCTTTAGAACCTTTACATTGTTAACTTTACTGGACTCTTAGGAGAAATTTGGGCATAGTTTTAGGCAAGTTTATAAATCTATACATTTCTATCATAGTTTTATCATTCATGATTTGCTTTTGTTGTTGTCCAGTCACTGTCATTTCCGATTCTGTGACCCCATGGACTGTCTTCCCTATCCTTCATTAACTCCCTGGGTTTACTCAAAGTCATGTCCATTGGGTCAGGGCTGCCATCCAACCATCTCATCCTCTATCACCCTCTTCTCCTCTTGCCCTTAATCTCTCCCCACGTCAGGGTCTTTTCTGTTGAGTCAGCTCTTCACATCAGGTGGCCAAAGCATTGGAGCTTCAGCTTCAGCATCAGTTCTTCCAATGAATATTCAGGATTGATTTCCTTTGACTTATAAATTGTCATTTGGCTTATAATTCTATTTAAACAAACAGGATTATATACTGTTTAGTATTAACTGCTAAATTTAAAGACTCAGTCTTCAGGGGTTTGTTCTTATTTTATTTGTTTAGTTTGTTCTTTTATTCTTTCTCATTTTGTTTGTTAATTTTAAGCTTGAGATAAAATTGGCATTTGAAGATTTTATTGCTTTAATTTTTTTACAGATTTGAATTCCTGAAAATGGAGAAAGATGGTTGTGCATATATTGAAGGAAATTATGTTTATACTGCTAACTGTTCATCTAGGAAAAGTTACGTGTGTGAGTTTACTGTATAGCAGCTCAATTTTGCTAATACAAGTTGTTGCTGCTGCTGCTGCTGCTGCTAAGTCACTTCAGTCATGTCCAACTCTGTGCGACCCCATAGACGGCAGCCCACCAGGCTCCAGCATCCCCGGGATCCTCCAGGCAAGAACACTGGAGTGGGTTGCCATTTCCTTCTCCAATACAAGTTGTTAGTGAATCCTAATTAATTAAAGAGCATAAAATATGTTGCTGCTTTTATAAAATTTTATTAGTTATTAGTTAAACCTTTTTTTACTGCATGCAGAATACTTTAGTTACATTTCCAAATTTTAAATGTACTCAAAGTGAGGAAAATTTACCACCCATAAATTCCTTGGGAGTGAGTAGTCTCCTTATGAGAGCTCATATTAGTAATTATTTATGTAATAAAGTTAGCAAACATCCTTTATGAACTAAAAAAATTGTAAAAATTAGGGATATAAAACTAAAAAAGACTTCTACTTATATCGGTTAGGGTTCTGGCATGAAATAGACATTTAAGATTGTTGTAGAGGTTTACAGTGGTAAACCACATTAGTAAGGTTTAATGGAAAAACAAGAAATAGCAAGATTTATAAACCTTTGTCTGTCCAGTCTTGGAGGCAAACCAGTATGCTTATGTTCATGCATACTCCTTAAGAACAAAGGCCAGGCTTCCCACAGCCCTTCCATCTGTTTTAGTAGTCTTACAATCAGTCACAGGTACTTGTCTCCCCCACATAGGACTCCAGACTGTGACACTCAATCCATGGCTTGACCCATTCAATCCCAAGAGTGGGTATCCATCAGTATAATCTCTCTTTCCTCTGAGTTCCCTCCAAGGGGCACCAGTCCTGACCCAATCACTTCTCTTCCCTTTCTACTTGATTATTTGTGTATCTTTCTTACAGTTTCAGTTAAACAGGAGTCCTTTTGCCAGTTTCCAGTTAGGTTTCAGTGAGAATTGTTCCACATGTGGAAGTATTTGTGAAGGAGTAGGTGAGCTTTATGTCCTTTTACTCCATCATATTGATCTGAACTTCCTTTATTCAATTTGCATATAGCATTCCTATCTTTTGACCTGCAAAGTTTCTGTTGAAAAGCCAAATGATAGTCTTGTGGGAGTTCCTTTGTACATTGTACTTTGCTGTGCTGTGCTTAGTCAGTCACTCAGTATTGTCTGACTCTGCGATCCCATGGACTGTAGCCTGCCAGGCTCCTCTGTCCATAGGGATTCTCCAGACCAGAATACTGGAGTGGGTGACCTTTCCCTTCTCCAGGGGATCTTCCCAACCCAGGGACTGAACCCAGGTCTCCTGCACTGTGGGCAGATTCACCAGCTGAGCTACCAAGGAAGCCTCTCCCTTGTACAATACCAGTGGCTTTTCCCTTAATGATTTTATTAATAATGGTCTCTTTTTATTTTTAATTATTGCCACTATCTTTATAATGTGTTTCTTTGAGGACCCCTTTGGGTTCATATGTTTTTGTACCGTCTGTCCTCCCAGACAGGGATATTTGTTTCTTGGGTTAAGGAAGTTTTCTGCTCCTATTTCTTCATATGAGTTTTCTGCTCCATCTCTTACTGGTGATCTGTATGATGCAATTGTTTGTGCACTTGATATTGCATAATGTGTGTCTTAAACTGTCCTCGATTTTTAAAAGTCTTCTCTTTTTTTCCTTGTCTGTTCAACTTAAATGCTTTTCTCTACTCTCTCTTCCAGACTACTGAACTGTTCATCTGCGGCATCTAATCTGTTGTTGATACCTTCATGTGTATTTTAAAATTTTAGCTATTGAATTCTATAGCTCTGTGTGTTTCTTCTGTTATTTTCTAACTTTTTGTTAAAACTACTGTGTAATCCTTTCTTCTCTTGAGTTCATTGAGTATATCCATAATCATTTTCTTGAACTCTGTCAGGTAGATTGGTCATATCCACTTTACTTCTTTTTCTATGATTTTACCTTGCTCTTTTTGTCTCTGTCATTTTCTCTAATTCTCTGTGTTTATTTCTCTGTATTAGGTAGCTTGGTCATGTTTCTTGTTCTTGGAGAAGTGGTCTTATGTAAGAGATGTCCTATGGGGCCAGCAGCAGACTCTTCTGGTCACCAGAGCCATATGCTCTAGGAGTGACTCTGTGGACAGCGTAGGATGACTACTATGGGGACACTGATAGGTGGGGCTGTCCTCATATTGTTGGTTACATTTGCAGCAAACATTTTTACATGTTGTCACTTTTTTCCCCCACTTTTTAAGTAATATCTTTTTGATAGACACAAAGACTTTATTCCACAGTTTTACTGAGATATAATCAACATGCAACATTGTATAAGTCCAGCATGTTGATTTGACACATTTCTATTGCAAAATGACTGTCATCATTGCATTACCTAGCATGTCTGTCCTATCAGAGACATACATTTCTTTTTTGTGATGAAAACTTTCAAGATCTAATTTATTAGCAACTTCCAGGTATATACTACAATATTATTATCTTATTCATCATCAGATCAGATCAGTCGCTCAGTCGTGTCCAATTCTTTGTGACCCCATGAATCACAGCACGTCAGGCCTCCCTGTCCATCACCAACTCCCAGAGTTCACTGAGACTCACATCCATCGAGTCAGTGATGCCATCCAGCCATCTCATCCTCTGTCGTCCCCTTCTCCTCTTGCCCCCAATCCCTCCCAGAATCAGAGTCTTTTCCAATGAGTCAACTCTTCGCATGAGGTGGCCAAAGTACTGGAGTTTCAGCTTTAGCATCATTCCTTCCAAAGAAATCCCAGGGCTGATGTCCTTCAGAATGGACTGGTTGGATCTCCTTTCAGTCCAAGGGACTCTCAAGAGTCTTCTCCAACACTACAGTTCAAAGGCATCAATTATTCATCATACTATACACTAGATCCCTAGAACCTGTTAATCTTATAACTGGAAATTTATGTCCTTTGATTAGTATTTCCACAGTCCACTCCCAGTTCCTAGTGACAATCACTTCTCTCTCTGTTCTCTGAATTTGGCTTTTTCAGATTCCATATGTATGTGATATCATGTAATATTTATTTGTCTCTGTCTGACTTATTTCATTATCAAGTATCTAAATTAAGGTCGCTTTTATAATATGTAGCTTTGTGTTTACCACGCCGAATTCTCTCTTACCATTCTTCAGTTTTAGGAATAAAATATCTATTCTAGGCTCTTTGCCCTACTATAAATTTTTAGAAATAATTTATTAAGGTCTAGAATAAACAATGATAGGGTGTTTGTTTTAGTTACACTAAGTATTTAGATTACTTTGGGCAGAATTTGCATATTTATAATGTAAGTAAATATTTCAATGAATTGGCAAGAGATATCACTAGTAATTTACATCTTCTTTAATAATTTTCAGTAAACTTCATAATTTTCTACATAGAAATAGTGAATATCTTCTGGTATTTACTCCAGATACTCCAAGGTATTTAAATTTTTTCCTAATGTAAATGGAATCATCTATTATATTAAACAAATTCATAGTGTAAATAAAACATGCAGAAAACTGCACAGACTATTAATGTAGAGCTTGTTTAATTTTCACAAAATAAATATACTTGTTGTATATTTATATGTTGAGATCCTAACATATAAATATATGTTAAGATCTAATCCCCCAGGACCTGAAAATATGAACTTATTTGAAATTCTCTTTAGAGAGAAGCCTAATCGAATATGCTCATTTGTAGGACCTGCTGACACCTTTATTTTGAACTTCTATCTTCATAGAGCTGTGGGAAAAAAAAAAATTCTGTTCTTTTAAGACACTCAAGTTGTGCTACTTTGTTACAGAAGGCCTAGGAAACAAATACAACACCCAAGTAACCAGGACCAGATAATTAACAAGGCTTTGACCAGAAACATATTGATATATCTTTTGTTACTGAAACTTTAGTGACTGAGGATGTTTCAATATTCACTTATGTAACAAATCACCAACCACAGGCATTAATGTCTGCAAAAATCCCCTGGTCAATAATGTGTTAAACAATATTACAAGCACTTGAGAAATGCCTCTAGGACATTGTCTCTAGGAATGACTTCTCACCATGGTAACTATTATTCATTCCCATTATTATACCTTCTAGGAATAAATCCTCTCTAAAATAAATTCTGTCCTAATTTATAACAGCAGAGATTAGAGTTACTGTATAAATAAATAGAATTTTATAGAATAAACTATTTTGTATCTTATTTTTTGCTCAAAATTATGTTCATGTTATTAACCCACAATGACATGAACAGATAGTTTAAATAAAAGAAATACCAAAAAGAGATGCTTGGTGTCACAAATAATAGGAAATTGTACATTTAAATAACTCAAGACAACTCTTTCCATTGGTAAAGGCTTTATTGGCAAAATCAAACAGATTCATAACACACTTTGTTGGTAAAGATGTAGGGAAGCAAGCACTTTTGAATGATGCTATTTGGGGATAGTAAGTGCACAAGCTCTATTAAACACTAAATTTCTATCAAAATTTAATTTACATATTTTTTGACACAGAAATAGCACTGCAGGAGATTTATATTATAGATATGCTCTATGGCAAATGATACAGTATATCATGCTATTTATTGGAGAATTTTTCTATAATTACCAAATTCTGGGGCAAAACTGAATATCCATTGAAATAAGCAGTTAAATTTTTAAAAAGTAATTTATTTTAAATGAAACAAAGATAAATATTTTTAATGATAAAAGGTACAATTCACAAAGAAGATAGACATCATAAACCATTAGCTACCTTAACAGCAAAGAAACAAAAATGCATAAAGCAAAAATCAGAAGGAATAAAAGGGAAAAGAAAAAAATATATAATCACAATGAGACAGGTTAACACTTCTCTGAGAATATTTTATCAAGTAAGCAGTTAAATTTTATCGTAATACTTGCAATTGTTTACAAAAAGTGAGATAGCTCTTCATATGCTGACATGGAAAAATCTGCAGAAGGTTATTTAAATAAAAAAATAAAGAAGCAGGACTATTGTTTATAATTCAGTTCAGTTTAGTCGCTCAGTCATGTCTGACTCTGTGACCCCATGAACTGCAGCCTGCCAGGCCTCCCTGTCCATCACCAACTCCCGGAGTCCACCCAAACCCATGTCCATCGAGTATGTGATGCCATCCAACCATCTCACCCTCCATCATCCCCATCTCTTCCTGCCCTCAATCTTTCCCAGCATCAGGGTCTTTTCCAATGAGTCAGCTCTTCGCATCACGTGGCCAAAGTACTGGAGTTTCAGCTTCAACATCAGTCCTTCCAATGAACACCCAGGACTGATCTCCTTTAGGATGGACTGGTTGGATCTCCTTGCAGTCCAAGGGACTCTCAAGAGTCTTCTCCAACACCACAGTTCAAAAGCATCAATTCTTTGGCATTCAGCTTTCTTTATAGTCCAACTCTAACATCCATACATGATCACTAGAAAAACCATAGCCTTAACTAGACAGACCTCTGTTGACAAAGTAATGTCTCTGCTTTTGATTGTGCTGTCTAGGTTGGTCATAACTTCCCCTTCCAAGGAGTAAACGTCTTTTAATTTCATGGCTGCAATCACCATTTACAGTGATTTTTGAGCCCAGAAAAATAAAGTCAGCCATCGTTTCCCCATCTATTTGCCATGAAGTGATTGGACCAGATGCCATGATCTTAGTTATCTGAATGTTGACTTTTAAGCAAACCTCTTTCACTTTCATCAAGAGGCTCTTTAGTTTTTATTCACTATCTGCCATAAAGGTGGTGTCATCTGCATATCTGAGGTTATTGATATTTCTCCCAGCAATCTTGATTCCAGCTTGTGCTTCTTCCAGCCCAGGGTTTCTCATGATGTACTCTGCATATAAGTTAAATAAGCCAGGTGACAATATACAGCCTTGAAGTATTCCTTTTCCTATTTGAAACCAGTCTGTTGTTCCATGATTACATAACATTTGATTTAGCATATAGCATGTATATAATTTTATGTTCCTAGAATATCTCTGGAATAACATCTAGGCAAATATAATTTTTGCTCTGAGAAGGAAATGAGGAAAAATAAAAGACTTTGTTCATTATTTCACACCTTTCATATTTTGAACATTATGAAAGTATCAATTTTCAACCTTTTAAAATACATTTAATAATGACTTACATAGATAACTTTAAAATATCTACTCCATTAAATGAAATTGTTTGATGTTTTATTATTTACTGGTCCTCAAAATTTTTAAAATCTAAATTTATTTTTTGGACTTTTGACTTTATTACATTTAAAACTTATTGTTTTATCCTTCAGGAATATTTGAGAGATCATAATCCTTCATAAATCATGCATAGTTGAGTAATTTGAATGAACAGCCTAAGTTTTTTTTCATAGTATCTATTAAAGAATTAAAATATTGACTTTGAACACAATAATTCTTTTAGTTATCAGGGCAAATAAACTTCTTTTCACAAATGTAATGAAGCTGTTTAATACAAACATCAAAAATGATACTCACTGAATTCCACTCACTTCAGTATCCACATTTCCCATCAGGTGAATTCTGCGGAAATTCCTACAACAGAAAATATATTTATTTTAGACGGTCATTCTTCAGGAAAAATTTGATTATGACAAATTTAAAACATGTGTGTAATTATTTCAGTGTTCAGATGCAAATCTTGTGACAGATATATAGCTATAAAATTGTAAAGTGTAACTTTATATATAAAACTAATAGAAGTATTGCCAATTATAACTAGACATAAAAATACTTCTAGTTTCCTATGGCTCAGAATAATGTGCTGAAAGCAATTATCTACTATACTAGCCTCACTTTGAGTGCGGAAAGTGCTAATATGCATTAAAAATGAATGTATATTTTTAATTTTTTTAGTCTGGTCATTTTTAAAGTCTTAAATGGATTTGTTACAATATTTTTTTTTTTAATATTTTGGTTTTTTGGCCATGAGGCCTGTGGGATCTTAGTTCCCCAACCAGGAATTGAGCTGGAAGGCAAAGTCCTGACCACTGCACTGCCAGGGAAGTCTCAAGAGTGTATGTTTGGAAAGCAAGATAGCTGAGTTGGAGATCCTGAGCTCATTTCCTTCCACAGACAAACTAAAACTACAACCGTATGTAGAACAACGATCTCTGAGAATGACTTAAAGACCAACAGAGCAGATTTTCTATAACTAAGGTTGTAAAGACACTGCATAGGGGCTTCCCTGGTGGTTCAGTGGTAATGAATCTGCCTGCCAATGTAGGAGACACGGGTTCAATCTCTTATACAAGAAGATCACACATGCCATGGAGTAACTAAGCCTGTTCACCACAACTGTTGAGCCTGTGCTCCAGAGCCCATGCTTTGCAACAAGAGAAGCCACCGGAATGAGAAGCCTGTGCATCACAGCTAGAGAGTAGCCCCCACTCGCCACAACTAGAGAAAAGCCTCATGCAGCAATGAAGACCCAGCACAGCCAAAAATAAATTAAAATTTAAAACAGACAATGCCTAGGTATAGTGATTCAGAGCCTGCATTCCCAGTGCCATGAGATGTGAGTGCAACTGCAGAGTTCACCCCTGAAAAGCAAAGGTTCTGGCTCTTCACTGGGGTCCCCAGACCAGGGGACCTGCACTAGGAAGATGAGTCCCCATAATGTCTGGTTTTGAAAACTAGCGGGGCTTTTACATCCCAGGGAGCCAGAGGTCAGTATGAGACTCTAGTTTTGAAGGACTCACACACAAACTAACTTGCTCTGATCCCAGAACAGCCGCAGAAGCTTGAAAAGTATCAGAGTCATACAAGAAAAAAATTAATTGAGTAATTTTAGGGTCCGTGCTAAAGGGGCAGGGATATGGTAGAACTTTCTATGGGGATGGATACACTGGTGGGGGATACTTTTTTTTTTTAGCTCTTCACCCACCTAGCTAACCCAGCACTGGTTGGCACCATTCCTGTTGCTCCTTCCCAGGTGGTTCAATGATAAAGAATCTGCCTGCCAAGTGAGAGAAGCAAGAGACATGGGCTTAATATCTGAGTCGGGAAGATTCCCTGGGGTGGAAAATGGCTACTGGCTCCAATATTCTTGCCTGGAGAGTGCCATGACAGAGAAGTCTGGCAGACTACAGTCCAGAGGGTTGCAAAGAGTCGGATATGACTGAGTGACTTATCACAAGCACAGAGAGTTAAGCACAACGAGGAGACAAATAGACATAGTCACTATGTTGTACACCTGAAACTTGTTGTATGTTAACTATATGTCAATAAAAATTTTACATAAATAACTAAAATGAAAGTACACCTTTTTCCTACTGACCTTAAGGACTTTGAGGCTTCCCTAGTACCTGAGATTCTTTCCCTGGTAAAGAATCTGCCTGCAATGCAGGAGACTTGTGTTCCATCCCTGGGTCAAGAAGATCCCCTGGAGAAGGGAATGGCTACCTCCTTCAGTATTCTTGCTTGGAGAATCCCAAAGACAGAGGAGCCTGGTGGGCTACAGTCCATGGGAGTCACAAAGAGTCAGACACGACTGAGCAACTAACACTTTTATAAAGACTTTCATACCAAAGAAAGTATTAAAATTCTGTGAAATTGAGCAATGAGTTTAGGGAACATAGATTTTACATTTTAGAGGGAGGAGGCAGCAATATGTAGGAGAAAATGTTGCTTAATTTTAATTTTCTCTAAATTTTCCTGAATCTAACCAATAGTGAGTAATACTTTTAAATCACAAAATTATCTATGTGAAGTCACCAAACTTTCAAATTCTGCTAATGACCTCAGTAGCACTTCTATTTAAGGTATCCCACGATCCTACCTGCTTCATTGTTTTCCTTATGTCTCTTTTACCACCCTTCTTAGTAGTCTCTCCACATCATCCTCTTCTCCCCATTATCTTAAACATTTGTGTCTGCAAAAGTGCAAGCTTAGATTTCCTGAAGGTCACTCCCAGCTTCATAGTATTGACAATGTCTCTGCAATGATTCATGCTGCACTTGCATTCCCAGCACAGACCTCTCATTTGAACTTGATGACCATGTACAAAAACCATCATGTGATATCTTGTGGATAGATAAATGTTTAATATGTTTATCTGACATACCTAAAATTGAATTCCAAATATGTCCCATCAGAGTTAATGGCAAATATTCTTACAATTACTGACATAAAAATCTTGGAGGCATCCCTGACATCTCTGACTCACTCATCTTAAAATATGTTTGGAATCTGTCAGCAGTCCAACTCAACCAATGTTTATCAGTTCAATTCAGTTCACTTCAGTCCCTCAGTTGTGCCTGACTCTTTGCAACCCCATAGACTGCAGCACACCAGGCCTCCCTGTCCATCACCGACTCCCAAAGTTTATGCTAACTCATGTCCATCCAACTATCTCATCCTCTGTCATCCCCTTCTCCTTAATGTTCATCATTGTTCATCAAGCCACTATCATCTCTCACCTAGATGACCGTACTAAGTACTTCATGTCCCAATTCTTACTCCCTATACCCCTAAACATACCCTAAACAGCCTGGAAGGCAAAGTCAAGTGGGCCTTAGGAAGCATCACTACAAAGCTAGTGGAGGTGATGGAATTCTAGTTGAGCTATTTCAAATCCTAAAAGATGGTGCTGTGAAAGTGCTCAACTCAATATGCCAGCAAATTTGGAAAACTCAGCAGTGACCACAGGACTGGAAAAGGACAGTTTTCATTTCAATTCCAAAGAAAAGCAATGCCAAAAAATGTTCAGACTACCACACAATTGCACACTAGGAAAGTAATGCTCAAAATTCTCCATGCTAGTCTTCAACAGTACGTGAACCATGAACTTCCAGATATTCAAGCTGGTTTTACAAAAGGCAGAGGAACCAGAGATCAAATTGCCAACATCTGTTGGATCATCGAAAAAGCAAGAGAGTTCCAGAAAAACATCTATTTCTGCTTTATCGATTATGCCAAAGCCTTTGACTGTGTGGATCACAATAAACTGTGGAAAATTCTTCAAGAGATGGGAATACCAAATCACTTGACCTGTCTCCTGAAAAGTCTCTATGTAGGTTAGGAAGAAAAGGTTAGAACTGGACATGGAACGACAGACTGGTTCCAAATAGGGAAAGGAGTACATCAAGGCTGTATATTGTCACCCTGCTTATTTAACTTATACAGAGTACATCATGCAAAATGCCAGGCTGGATGAAGCACAAGCTGGAATCAAGATTGCCAAGAGAAATATCAATAACATCAGATATGCATATGATACCACCCTTGTGGCAGAAAGTGAAGAAGGACTAAAGAGCCTGTTGATGAAAGTGAAAGAGGAGAGTGAAAAATTTGGCCTAAAATTCAACATTCAGAAAACGAAGATCATGGCATCCAGTCCCA
>NW_011494962.1:1060394-1070255 GCF_000754665.1 Bison bison bison | reverse complement strand
GACAGACTTTATTTTCTTGGGCTTCAAAATCACTGCAGATGGTGACTGCAGCCATGAAATTAAAAGATGTTTGCTCCTTAGAAGAAAAGCTATGACCAACCTAGACAGCAGATTAAAAATAAGACATATCACTTTGCCAACAAATGTCCATCTAGTCAGAGCTATGGTTTTCCAGTAGTCATGTATATGAGAGTTGGACTATAAAGAGAGCTGAGCATTGAAGAATTGATGCTTTTGAACTGTGGTGTTGAAGAATACTCTTGAGAGTCCCTTGAACTGCAAGGAAATCCAACCAGTCCATCCTAAAGAAAATCAGAGATCCAATCAGAGATCCCACCAGTCTATCATAAAGGAAATCAGTCATGAATATTCATTGAAAGGACTGATGCTGAAGCTGAAGCTCCAACTCTTTGGCTACCTGATGCGAAGAACTGACTCACTGGAAAAGTCCCTGATGCTGGGAAAGCCTGAAGGCAGGAGGAGAAATGGACAACAGGGGATGAGATGTTGAATGGATCACCGACTGTATGGACATGAGTTTCAGCAGGCTCCAGGAGTTGGTGAAGGACAGGAAACCCCGGTGGGCTGCAGTCCATGGGGTCGCAAAGAGTCTGATATGACTGAGCAACTGAACTGAATTAATACCCCTAAACACACACACCCACAGTCTAATCTCCAAGAGTGAGTCTCTAAAACTAAAAATCTGCCCTCATCACTCCTCTGCTCAAAACCCTCCAGTAGTTATCCTCCTGAAAACAAACCAAAGTTCTTGCAATAACGTCTGATCTCTTACATGTTGCTGTTGTTGTTCAGTTAAGTTGTGTCCAACTCTTTGCAACGCCATGGACCATAGCCTGCCAGCTCCTCTGTCATGGGATTTTCCAGGCAAGAATACTGGAGTGAATTGCCATTCCCTTCAGAGGAGCTTCCTCATCCAGGGATTGAACCCTCATCTCCTGGGTTGGCAGGCAGATTCTTTACTGCTGAGCCACCAGGGAAGCCCATGTTCTCTGTCATCCTTATTTCTCTGCTCTCTGACCTACTTTTCTTCTTCTTTCCCCACTTTACTCCAGTCTTATAGGTCTCTAGCTTTTTCCTCATGCAGGTGATATACATTCCAACCTCTGAGTTTTTACACCTACTTTTTTTTTTCTGGATAATATCTTTCAATTCCTTTTTAAAATTAATTAATTTATTTTAATTGGAGGCTAATTACTCCACACTATTTTAGTGGTTTTTGCCATACATTGACATGAATCAACCATGGGTATACATGTGTCTCCCATCCTGAACCGCCCTCCCACCTCCTTCCCCATCCCATCCCTCAGGGTTGTCCCAGTGCACCGGTTTTGAGTGCCCTGTTTCATGCATCGAACTTGGACTGGTGATCTATTTCACATATAGTAATATACATGTTTCAATGCTATTCTCTCAAATCATCCCAGTCTCGCCTTCTCCCACAAAGCCCAAAAGTCAGATCTTTATATCTGTCTCTTTTGCTGTCATCCATATAGGGTTGTCATTACCATCTTTCTAAATTTCATATATATGCATTAATATACTGTATTGGTGTTTTTCTTTCTGACTTACTTCACTCTGTATAATAGGCTCCAGTTTCATCCACCTCGTTAGAACTGATTCAAATGCATTCTTTTTGATAGCTGAGTGATATTCCATTGTATGTATATACCACAGCTTTCTTATCCATTCATCTGCCAATGGACTTCTAGGTTGCTTCCATGTCCTAGCTATTGTAAACAGTGCTGCAATGAATGTTGGGGTTCAAGTGTCTTTTCAATTCTGGTTTCCTCAGTGTGTATGCCCAGCAGTGGGATTGCTGGGCTATACACTGACTTTTTTACTGTGTGGAAGCTATCCCACTAGGCAACCCATATAGCTTGCTCACTCTGTATGGACATAATTTCTCAAGAAGGCTGTCCCTGGCAACTCTATTTAATACAATGAAGTATCTTTCTTTTGCATCCATATATAAGAAAGTACTTTGTGATATAGTGGAATATATGGATTCATATCACATCATAGCATTTATCATTCTCTGATATGTTATGCAATTTACTTGGCATATTTTGTTTTTTGTCAATAATTTTCATTATCTCTATCTCTCATGCATTAAAATGTAATCTTCTACAAGAGTAAGATATTTTTGTATGTTTATTTATTGCTATAGCTTCAATAGCTAGAATAGCTACATGGGACAGTGGGTAATTAATCAATAAACAGCTTGTTAAAGAGCCTGTGTTTCTCATATTGTTCCCCATGCTACTTAACTTTAACAGGTGATTTTTATTCATTTTCTAAACTACCTTCCTAGATATGGATTGACAAATCTATGCCAACTAACTAATGATGAGAGAGGGTTAACTGGAATCAATGTGAACTTATGTGAAATAATGGCTTGAAAGACAGTACCACATAAGCAATTTGAGATTACTAAATGATTTATTAGGAAATGGATTTGTTTCAATTCTTCAATGACATTCCAGTAAGTAGCTACAAATTTCATATACAAAGAGTGCTGGGTTTAGGTACAATTGTTCTTTCCCATTACATTTTTACTCTTTCTTCCAGCCCCACCTGCAAATACAACTAGCATCATCAAATACACAAGGGAAAAATACAAAAGTAAAATATTACTTTACTCTGTTTGGAAGACCCCTCCATTAAAGAACATGAGAATAAATAATGTTCCTTGTGTTTGATGAACTGGGGCCTGAGATTTGCATTTGGTTCCTTGAGAAGTGATATTCAATGCAATTAAAGATGGTACCTAAATTCCCAAAGACCATTTTGGTTCATGACCTGTAATCTCTGAGTCAGTTACTGAGAATGAAATTAAAACTTACATGTTCTGAGAAAGAGAAGAACCATCCAGCCATATCCAGGGATGATTAGCTCCTTTTTAATATAATCCGACCCAATAGTTGTATTTTATTTTTGATCGAATGATCTGTGGGAAAATTAGAATCACTAGCGTTATTCATAATATTGATAACACTTTATTACTGGGGACTTTCATAAAACACTGGACACATTTGTCTTCAAATGCCCCTATGATAAATCAAAAAAGCACTAATTTCCCCATTGTGCAGAGAAGAAATGAAAGTGGGAAAGCCTCATGAATGACTCATCCAATTCTTTGTGTCTGGATGAAAGGTATCAAGGAAGAGACATGATAGACTAAAAGAAATTCCATGTATAACAGAATATGGGTGCTCTAAACCTAAAACTTCTCTTCAATGAAAGACATCTTAAAAATGTGAAAAGACAAGTTTCAAATCTGGAGATATCTGCAATATTTCACTTAAAGAACAAATAAAATATTCTTATAAATCAATAAGAAAACATAATAAATATAATGTATAGTCAATAAATATGGAAATATTTCAAGCTCACTAGAAATCAGGGTAATGTAAATCAAATGTAAATCAAAACTACAAAGATATTGACAGCTATTCAACTGTCAAAAATTAAGAATAACAACTCCAAAGAGTTGGACATGACTGAGTGACCGAACTGAAGAATAACTACCCCCAGTTTGTGGGACGCCAGATATCAAAGATATTTTTTAAACCATTGCTGAAAATATTGAAAAATAATTTGGAATTATCATATAAAATTAAACTTTTACATACCCAATTATCCTATGATTCCACTCCTCAGAATATTGTGACAAAGAAAAGATAGGACACAGGGGGAAAAAAAAAACAAAAAACTTATGAAGTGATATATCTATGAATGTTTAATGAAGGACAATTCATAACAACAAAAACGGGAAAAAAATTAAATTCCCATCATTTAGACTATGGATAAAGTATATCTGTACTATGGAATATTATATAGCAGTGAAAATGGAGAAACTGTATCTACAAGTTTTAAAATAGGTCATCCCATTTACTTCCATGTTAATGTAAGGAAACAAATTTTCTTAAGCATTTTTTATATATCAAATGGGAATCATACTGTCTATTCTGAAGATTTTGTGTACTGAAATAATGGATGCATGCAGTTTCTGAAACATCCTTACCATAAAAATGCTATTAATTATTTGCAATCATTCTTTATGGTGCATTTTATTCACTTGAAATATTTTCATATGGATGCAAATGTGGAGCTATAAAGTCATATTTTTCCCTAAGAGCAACATCTTTCTCTCTTTTTCTCTGTCTTTCTGTATTTCCCTCTCTCTCTCTCTCTCACACACACACACACACACCAATTTTTTCTACTATAGTTAAATTGCATAGAGGAAAATTTTAATTATTAACTTTTAATGTCTAGGTAAAATATATAGGTATTCTAGAGGCACGTCAAAAATATACCCTATCATTTCTAGGTCTCTGAAAAAGCACTAAAATTAAATGTTCATCAATTCTTTCATTTATATATCTTTGTTACATACTAGGGGTCTATATCATTTATAAAAGACTGTTTTCACATATCACTGGATTTAAGTCACTGCTTTACCTATACTCTTAGGCTCTATAAAGCAAGGAAATACCCAAAATCCTAAACCATTAGCATGAAAGTAATGCTGTTATACAAGAAAGTCTGTCATAAGATTTGTACAACGTAAAGTTTTCACTCTAACAAACATCAAAAGGTTTCAGAAATTCCAGAGGAGATGGAATAGTTCGTGGAAGTACACAGATGAAAGACACAAAACGTTTGGCTGAAATGTCAAAGTCCAGAAACTCCAGTGGCAGAAGACAACAAAATGGGAAGAGACGAGAGAAATACAGATTAAAATAAAGCTAATTTCCTGAGGGTAAAATAAAACTCATATCATTCAGGGATTGATTGTTCACAATTGAGGTTTAAATTAATCAAGGTACCTATAATATGTGTCTGAATTTTTGTATTTCTCTGTCTTCATTGTCCATCACTTAATTCATTAATTTTTTATACTGAAGAGTTATTCACTGACACTTATTTTAAGAACATAAGCATTTCACAATCAAGAAAACATAGAGCTCTTAACCTATACTTTAAAAGACTAATAGAAATAGCATTCTTGGGACTAAATATTACAAATTAAATTCAGTGCCTGACCTGAATTATTAGAAGGAAATCTACAAAATCTGCTAGGTAGGCTTTATAGTTCTACATTTTATAAGTCATGGCAAATGTGACCTAGATTTTTCTCTTCCAGAAAAGAGAAGCTTCCCTGTCATTCAGGATTAAGAGTAAGACAAAAACTCATTTTCAAAAATCATTCCAGCTAAAGTCTTTCTCTTTATTTTTCATTTTATATTTCCTATGGTCATGAAAGTGAAAAACTCATCCTCCCTTAGAAATGTGATCCCTCCCAAATACCGATGTGTGTTAGTCACTCAGTCATATCCAACTCTTTGCAACCCCGTGGACTGTAGCCTGCCAGGCTCCTCTGTCCATGGAATTCTCCAGGCAAGAATACTGGAGTGGGTTGCCATTCCCTTCCCCAGAGGAACTTCCCAACCCAGGGATCGAACACATGAAATACTGGTGGTGGAAGAATAGAACTCAATACAGTAAGATGTTGACTCTTTTAGACTGTTTATATCATTGAAAGCAGTTTCTCTTTTGTCCCAAAAATATTCTTTGGAAGGACTGATGCAGAAGCTGAAGCTCGAATGCCTTGGCCACCTAATGGGAAGAGCCAAGTCACTGGAAAAGATCTAGTTGCTGGGAAAGATTGAGGGCAAAAAGAGAAGGGGGCAATAAAGGATGAGATGGTTGGATGGCATCACTGACTCAATGGACATGAGTTTGAGCACCCTCTGAAAGATAGTGAAGGACGGGGAAGCCTAGCGTGCTGCAGTCCATGGGGTCAGAGTTTGACACAGCTGAGCGACTGAACAACAACAATGTGCTTTGAGGCTAAATACTGAAACAGCCTTATGTATATTAAAATATCAAGATGCCACACATAAAATGAAACAACTGAAAATCAGTACATTGCACCCACACCCACAGCAAAACTCTCTCTCTTGGTTTAGAAATAGCTTTTACAGGTCTTTGTTACACCTGTGTCCCCTTTTCTGCAGGTAAGTCTGCACCTATACATATCAGGGCTCAAACCAAATTGGTCAAATATCATTGGAGGAAAAGTCTATGCAATTATCCTAACTTAAGATATACAAACTTTTCCTAAAACACTTACTCAGGTTTAGTAAAGTAAATATGCCTTCTCCTCTTGGTCATCAATCTTAATGAGTCTAGGGCCCAGGTCTTGGAATGATTTCTTATACTCACTCCAAATTTTTTCTTCTTTTGAAAAATAATAATATTTCTTTCCACAGCAGGACCATTGTACTTGACATGTGCCATAGTCTATCTTGAAAACAAAACTACCATCATCACAGCCTCAAGATCTTTAGTGACCTGTATATTTTCTTTACTTCACTGCTTACTTCTGACTGAATGATCAGTAAATAGATTATTTTCTGTGTCCCAAAAGTCTATATTAAAAAATAGCTCTTCTACCAAATTCTGTAGGTAAGAATACTGTTGAGCCAGAGACTGTCTCTGACAGACTCAAGGCCTTTGATAAGATTACACTGAGAAACCTTGACTTCTCAAATGTAGATAAATTGTAACAAAATGAAATATTTCTCCCTAAAGGGCAAAATCCATCAAAGTGAATACATGGGAATGATGTTAATTCTAAAAACTCTTTGCTTTGAGAAATATTTATAGATAGCATGTGTGTGTGCTCAGTCGTGTCCGACTCTTTGCAACCCCATGGACTACAGCCCACCAGGCTCTTCTGCCCATGGGATTCTCTAGGCAAGAATACTGGACTGGGTTGCCATTTCCTAATCCAGGGGATCTTCCTGACCCAGGGATCAAACCCAAGTGTCTTGAGTCTCCTGAATTGGTAGGAGGATTGTTTACCATTGAGCGACCTGGAAATCTTATGACTAGCATAGAACATCCAAATAATCAAGTAACTATGATGGTATCATAGGATTTTTGTGAAAGTTAAGTATCCAATTAACTATAGTAAAACATGGATTCAAGAAGAAAGACGAGTAAAATTAAAATTTCTGCCAAAGTTTCAATATAAAGTTTTAAAACTACATTTTGAAATGGTACAGAAGGGGATATTTCCATGAAAAAATACCTGTCAGATATCAGCCTAAGTATTTAATACTTGCTTGTATTAGGTGGTAAAATGAAGTGATCCTCAACTTCTGGTGCAGAAATTTTCCTTTCTGTTGTATTTTGTATTTTGCATTCACAATAGCCCTGTAACACTTCAATTGTAAAAATAAGATCATGAATGGCTTTAACACAAGATGACATTACTATAATTTATTGTATGAATGATGTTGGCTAAGTTGAAACAATCAATGAATATGTAAAGTTAAAATATTTTGAAGTGTTGAAGCATAAAAAAGATCTTTAAATGATAGCTGCATATGTTTGACTCTGTTATTTTTAAAGTGAGTAAAATAATAATAAACATTTATACAACAGAAAACAAAAAGTGGAAATAAAGAAGCTATTAACTGGTTTTTTTTTTGCCATATATTCTTCTCAAATAACAATTTCAAACTTGTGATTCTGCTCAGTATACATTAACCCAGAAAGACACTAAAAATGGTTTGAAGTGAACCAAATAATTAACAGTTATCAGGAAAAACACATTGAAATGAAAGAATAATGTACAAAATAATATATAATATATCAATACTCATGATTTTTATTTTAATAACATAAAAAGGGATCAAACTTACTCTTTTCTAATTAAGTAGTATTGCAGTAAGATAAGGAATGTAACAATCAAATAAAATGCTCTAAGTCTTGGTCCATATGGCAAATTCAAACTTACATGAAAAATAATTTCAAATAGAAAATTTCAAATAATTTCAAATTCAAATTCCTTACTAAAATTTTTGTATGACTTCAGCTATTTTGTGTGACATAAGAACTTTATGATAACAAGATTATGATATCAATATCATAGTAATTACCCTCTGGAATCTAACATTTCTATAGAACTTTATAGTTTATGAAGCTCAACAGCTGTTCAGCAGTTATAGTATCTCATTTTTTAAATTCTGGTTCATTGCTCTCATGATCAATAAGTGTACCTGATACTCATATGTATATCCTAAGCCTCTGGTTACCAGCAGGAATAAAAAGCACATTAATCCCAGGATTGCTGCAACAATATGCTGTGGAAATTCTTCATAAAATCAGAAGGCAAATATGTGGTAAGCAAAACCTCCAGAATCAGAGCAAAACTGAACTTATTGTGGAGTTTCAGATTAATATCACTATTTAGTTGATCACAAATGTCACTGAATATTGCATTTAAATACACCTCTTAATATATTAAGAACCAGACATATAATAAATACACGGACACAACTGTTATCATTTCATTTTTTCTTACTTGACATTGTTTCCAGTAAACAACCAAATATATAGGAAAAGAGTTTCCTTGGTGGCTCAATGGTAAAGAAACAGCCTGCAGTGCAGGAGATGTGGGTTCAATCCCTGGGTCGGGAAGATCCCCTGGAGAAGCAAATGGCAACCTACTCCAATATTCTTGCCTGGAAAATTCCATGGACAGAGGGGCCTGACAGAATACATTCTAAGGGGTGGCAAAAGAGTCAGATACAACTTAGGACCTAAACAACCACAGCATATAGAAAAAAGTATTTACCTTTTTATCAGCTGAATGCCTTTTATCCTTCTTTGAATAAGAGAATTTCTGGTTTATGAATCACCCCCTCTTCTTACTCATTTTTGAAGACTATAGGCAAAGAACACACTAAGAATCCTTCACATTGTTTCATAAGGTATAATTAATTCAATGGAAAAATGGCAACATATTCATCATTAAGTAATGGGGTGCTAAGTGAATAATAACCAAGATGATCTTAAAAAGTGAAATAAAATATCCATTTCTCTGGGAATATCAGAAAATATGATTTTTTAAATTTCTCTTTCTGGAGCTTTTAGAACATATTTTCTGTGTGATTAAGTAATGATCCATGACAGCTTATGGCTTAAACTTTCAAACTTAAAAATCAATTTAATTGGTTGCAAAGTTTTAGAAATGATATATTTCACACTCATCAAAAACCCAGATCAATATGTTCTTTTGAGAAAAATTATATCTCATCACTTAGTATCTGTATTAGACTCAAATGGCACATGTTTTGGTACACCAAATAGAGTAACCCCTTTGAAGAAGAATACACACACACAGTCTAATTTGGCAAATTCCCTTAACTGACCAATTGTGTTATACCAGGTCCTATCATTCACTTTTCTTGTTCCTTCAACATTATAGTCACTGGAGTTCATAACTTGAATCTTAGATTTTGAGGAAAACACAGTAACCATGAGATTCAAAAAAAGAGCCTTTGAAAAGTGATATTAAAGGTGCCAAAGATGACTTGTGGCACTAATAAGAAGCCTATATGGTGTGATTATTTTTCATTCTATAAGTGAGAAAAATTGAGCCTAAATAATATAAATATTTCTAAGATCAATCAACTAATAAGTGATAATCTTTAATCAAAATCCATATATATATGTACATACATACATATAACTCCAAAATATAATTTCTCATCTATACTTCCACAAAAATATAGCCTCTGTCTACTCCAGAAAAATAAATAAATTTAAGGAGGAAAACATTCTGAAGAAATGCAAGGTTTATTTTTTTTTTCTATTTTAACACCACAGGGCTTAGAATGGAGACAAATATGTTCTCTTCAGCAAGATATGGATGGATTTTTAAAGAACGTGGTACTAAATCTGCTCTGAAACTTAAGAGGAACAATAAAGGTTCAAGCTATTTTAGGAAGGTGTGAATAATCTAAGACTCATAATCTTTTG
>NW_011494962.1:1059976-1060294 GCF_000754665.1 Bison bison bison | reverse complement strand
AGCCCCAAGCATCCAGTATCATGCACTGAACCTGGACTGGCGATTCGTTTCATGTATGATATTATACATGTTTCAATGCCATTCTCCCAAATTATCCCACCCTCTCCCTCTCTCACAGAGTCCAAAAGACTGTTCTATACATCTGTGTCTCTTTTGCTGTCTCGCTTACAGGGTTATCATTACCATCTTTCTAAATTCCATATATATGCGTTAGTATGCTGCTAAGTCGCTTCAGTCTTGTCCGACTCTGTGCAACCCCATAGACGGCAGCCCACCAGGCTCCCCAATCCCTGGGATTCTCCAGGCAAGAACACTGGA
>NW_011494962.1:1059039-1059876 GCF_000754665.1 Bison bison bison | reverse complement strand
AAGCCTATATGGTGTGATTATTTTTCATTCTATAAGTGAGAAAAATTGAGCCTAAATAATATAAATATTTCTAAGATCAATCAACTAATAAGTGATAATCTTTAATCAAAATCCATATATATATGTACATACATACATATAACTCCAAAATATAATTTCTCATCTATACTTCCACAAAAATATAGCCTCTGTCTACTCCAGAAAAATAAATAAATTTAAGGAGGAAAACATTCTGAAGAAATGCAAGGTTTATTTTTTTTTTCTATTTTAACACCACAGGGCTTAGAATGGAGACAAATATGTTCTCTTCAGCAAGATATGGATGGATTTTTAAAGAACGTGGTACTAAATCTGCTCTGAAACTTAAGAGGAACAATAAAGGTTCAAGCTATTTTAGGAAGGTGTGAATAATCTAAGACTCATAATCTTTTGGTATTTAGCAGACTATAAAACAAGGCAATTCAAGATTCTCTGAAATAACTTTATAATTGAATCCAGGAGATAGTTATAATCTTTGTTATGATACAAATTAATTTTATGACTTTAAGAAAATAACTATTCTAACTTTCTCATACACATAAGGAGAGGTTAGAAGAGATGATCTCAAGTTTCATTTTTGAGTCTAAAATTCCATCTTAAATGTAATTCTAAAGCAAATCCAATATGGATAATTAGTATAGCTGATCTTTAGTGAGTAAAATATACCATATTGTACTGAGGTTTTTGTTTTTTTTGCTTTCTGATTCAACTTATTCTTGCAACCAATTAATATACCTTGATTAATACATGATATATATTAACTACATTCTACAATTAATTAAATCATACATGTTGTGT
>NW_011494962.1:1058309-1058939 GCF_000754665.1 Bison bison bison | reverse complement strand
CACATGTTATACTATGAACATATAATAATTTCAAAACTATAAAAATATTTTAAATAATGAATATAGAATAGATGTCAGTGAAATTCATACATTCAATACACAGTAAGATTTACAAATTTAGTTGAAAACAATTATCATTCAATTAAAAAATAAATTAAAAAATTAGTTGGATTGTGTATGGTTAATACAAAATAAACTACTGAAGAAATGGAAAATGCTAATGATTAAAAGAAAAAAACCCATATTTTTCTCTGAAAAATATTTCTGTGACTTCTGTAAACATAGCCAGAATAGTGTTCCTAAGAGTTTAGGTTTTATTCTTGGGTTCTCAAAATATCTTACTATTTCAACATTTACCTTGTAATTTGAGGAAACTTGATTTGAACAATCATCAAATAATGATAAGTTAAACAAAAACACTACTATTTATTGTTTAGTAAATACTCTGTCTTCTACATTTTCAAAATATATAATAAATCTTGTTATAGTTAAAATAACTTCTTGGCAAACTTTTTTAATATAAATGTATTTATTTTAATTGAAGTTTAATTACTTTACAATATTGTATTGGTTTTGGCATACATCAACATGAATCCACCACAAGTATACACATGTTCCCCATCCTGAACC
>NW_011494962.1:1056526-1058072 GCF_000754665.1 Bison bison bison | reverse complement strand
TTTTTTTTTTTTTTTTGGCTTACTTCACTCTGTATAATAGGCTCCAGTTTCATCCACCTCCTTAGAACTGATTCAAATGTATTCTTTTTAATGGCTGAGTTACACTCTATTGTGTATATGTACCACAGCTTTCTCATCCATTCATCTGCTGATGGACATCTAGGTTGCTTCCATGTCCTGGCTATTATAAGCAGTGCTGCAATGAACATTGGGGTACACGTGTCTCTTTCAATTCTGGTTTTCTCGGTGTGTATGCCCAGCAGTGGGACTGCTGGGTCATAAGGCAGTTCTATTTCCAGTTTTTTAAGGAATCTCCACACTGTTCTCCATAGTGGCTGTACTAGATTGCATTCCCATCAACAGTGTAAGAGGGTTCCCTTTTCTCCACACCCTCTCCAGCATTTATTGCTTGTAGACTTTTGGATCGCTGCCATTCTGACTGGCATGAGATGGTACTTCATTCTGGTTTTGATTTGCATTTCTCTGATAATGAGTGATGTTGAGCATCTTTTCATGTGTTTGTTAGCCATCTGTATGTCTTCTTGGGAGAAATGTCTATTTAGTTCTTTGGCCCATTTTTTGATTGGGTCATTTATTTTTCTGGAGTTGAGCTGCAGCAGTCGCTTGTATATTTTTGAGATCAGTTGTTTGTCAGTTGCTTCATTTGCTATTATTTTCTCCCATTCTGAAGGCTGTCTTTTCACCTTGCTTATAGTTTCCTTTGTTGTGCAGAAGCTTTTAAGTTTAATTAGGTCTCATTTGTTTATTTTTGCTTTTATTTTCAGTATTCTGGGAGGTGGGTCATAGAGGATCCTGTCGTGATTTATGTCAGAGAGTTGTCTATGTTCTCCTCTAGGAGTTTTATAGTTTCTGGCCCTACATTTAGATCTTTAATCCATTTTGAGTTTATTTTTGTGTATGGTGTTAGAAAGTGTTCTAGTTTCATTCTTTTACAAGTGGTTGACCAATCTTCCCAGCACCACTTGTTAAAGAGATTATCTTTTCTCCATTGTATATTCTCGTCTCCTTTGTCAAAGATACGTTGTCCATAGGTGCATGGATTTATCTCTGGGCTTTCTATTTTGTTCCATTGATCTATATTTCTGTCTTTGTGCCAGTACCATACTGTCTTGATGACTGTGGCTTTGTAGTAGAGCCTGAAGACAGGCAGGTTGATTCCTCCAGTTCTATTCTTCTTTCTCAAGATTGCTTTGGCTATTCGAGGTTTTTTGTATTTCCATACGAATTGTGAAATTATTTGTTCTAGCTCTGTGAAAAATACCGTTGGTAGCTTGATAAGGATTGCATTGAATCTATAGATTGCTTTGGGTAGTATACTCATTTTCACTATATTGATTCTTCCAATCCATGAACATGGTATATTTCTCCATCTTTTAGTGTCCTCTTTGATTCTTTCACCAGTGTTTTATAGTTTTCTATATATAGGTCTTTAGTTTCTTTAGGTAGATATATTCCTAAGTATTTTATTCTTTCCGTTGCAATAGTGAATGGAATTGTTTCCTTAATTTCTCTTTTTTTTCTCATT
>NW_011494962.1:1054783-1056426 GCF_000754665.1 Bison bison bison | reverse complement strand
GTAAAAAAAAAAAAAAAGTGACAGAAACTAAAATTGAAAATCTTAAAATGGTGAATGGGTTTGAATGTAGCCCTTTAAAACCATCAGAGTCAAAATCATCTGTTCCACTTGTCAAAGCATTGTTTTTAAATCATGACGTGTTTAAATATAGTGAGTAGGTCTGGGCCCTATTTAATCCAGAAGCAAGTGCTAGTCAGGCAGGAACAAAAGAAGGGTTATATTTTGTTTTTTTTTCTCTTTTTTTCCTTATTAACCACATAGATCTGTGCACCTCAAGGGCCACCAGTGCTCTGATGCTTTACAACTTTTCCTAGAAATGCATAGTAGCAACAACTGAAATTACTTCTATGTCAATTATACCATTTGTAGTGTTTTCAATAGCACTGTTCTGTGGCTTGGTATGACTTCACCCGTCATTGCCAAAACAAAGCTGTCTTTTTCTCATTCTAAATAATGATTGCACATTTTTGAGATTCTTTAGAGTTTTCTCATAGATTTGCCTTTAAATTATTATATATCTTCCTTAAGATTAAACTGCTTGATTTTAGGGAGTAGGTTTCTGATATAAATAATGACAGTGAGGAAGTCAAACCAGAAATTCTCCGGTCAGTTGGGCAATGGTACATTCTTCTAAAGTCAAAACAGTATTTTTTAAGGCGTGTCTGAGAACTATCGGTATTAATAGGCTCACAGGTATGAATTCAATCTTCCCTAGTGACTCAGTCGTAAAGAATCTGCCTGCAATGCAAGAGACACAGGTCCAATTCCTGGGTTGGGAAGATTTCCTGGAGAAAGAAATGACAACCCACTTCACTATTCTTGCCTGGGAAATCCCTGGCCAGGATCCTGACGAGCTACAGTCCATGGTTGCAAAAGAGTTGAACACTACTGAAAGACTAACCAACAACAACAGCAATCAATGACTCAGCATGGCTGCTGTACATCTATATCTATGTATAGTATGTCAAATTTCCCACTTTCAAACTATGTAATTTAACAAAATGTATTAAGTAATATTTTCATATGTTATGAACCAAAAATATAATTTAATTACAAATATTAGCATACCATATATTTAAGTAATTTCGTGGCTCTGATCATTTAAAAAGTTGCATAGTTTTATATTTACCATTTTTAATATTGAGAGATTAACTGATAAACACATATTCATAAATGTTTGGGGCAAGCCCCTGTGAAAAGCAGATTAGCAGTTTTAGTTCTTAGGGCTTCTAAAATAGGCTTGTATATTTATCATAATTAAAATAAATATAATAAGTGCTATAAAAATCTGTCAGACTATATGATTTAAATATTTCATGAACAGCATCTACAGCAAGTGAAATATAAAATATCTTCAGATCATGGATACATGATTATTTTATTTTAAGAATTAAAATACTTTCTCCTGTTTTGAGTAAAGAATAGGATTTTATTAATTAGTTTATTAGACTCTTCCCTGTTCTTGAAGCACCCATACTCTTTTGCACCCAAAATACTAACATACTTTTAGCACTGCCTAGAATGGCTTTTATTCTCAACAACTTGACTTTCAACCTGAACTTTTACTTATCTTTTAAGGTCCCACTGAAGTATTGCTTATGTTTCACTATTTTCATATCTACAAAGCCAACTCAATATTAGAG
>NW_011494962.1:1054033-1054683 GCF_000754665.1 Bison bison bison | reverse complement strand
AGATATATTCCTAAGTATTTTATTCTTTCCGTTGCAATAGTGAATGGAATTGTTTCCTTAATTTCTCTTTTTTTTCTCATTATTAGTGTATAGGAATGCAAGGGATTTCTGTGTGTTGATTTTATATCCTGCAACTTTACTATATTCATTGATTAGCTCTGGTAATTTTCTGGTGGAGTCTTTAGGGTTTTCTATGTAGAGGATCATGTCATTTGCAAACATTGAGTTTTACTTCTTCTTTTCCAACTTTTTTAATTTAGTTTTTTCCCCATCAGTTGCTCAGTTGTTTCTGACTCTTTGCGACCCCATGGACTGCAACATGCCAGGCCTCCCTGTCCATCACCAACTCCCAGAGTTTACTCAAACTCATGTGCATCAAGTAGGTGATGCCATCCAACCATTTCATCCTCTGCTGCTCTCTTCTCCTTCTACCTTCAATTCTTCTCAGCATCAGGGTCTTTTCTAATGAGTTGACTGGTAGCATCAAGTGATGAAAGTCTGGAGCTTAAGTACAGTCAATAAATATATACAATATTGGGTTGACTGATTTGAATAATAGCCAGTTTCTGTTTCTTTCTTGTGTTCTCCTAGAATTGTCTGAAGAAGCAGACATTGGTTTTCAAGTAAAAAAAAAAAAAATCAAGTGACAG
>NW_011494962.1:1051623-1053933 GCF_000754665.1 Bison bison bison | reverse complement strand
ATTAAAATAAATATAATAAGTGCTATAAAAATCTGTCAGACTATATGATTTAAATATTTCATGAACAGCATCTACAGCAAGTGAAATATAAAATATCTTCAGATCATGGATACATGATTATTTTATTTTAAGAATTAAAATACTTTCTCCTGTTTTGAGTAAAGAATAGGATTTTATTAATTAGTTTATTAGACTCTTCCCTGTTCTTGAAGCACCCATACTCTTTTGCACCCAAAATACTAACATACTTTTAGCACTGCCTAGAATGGCTTTTATTCTCAACAACTTGACTTTCAACCTGAACTTTTACTTATCTTTTAAGGTCCCACTGAAGTATTGCTTATGTTTCACTATTTTCATATCTACAAAGCCAACTCAATATTAGAGGAAAAAAAAAAAAAGAAATAGAGCTTCAAACAGCTTTGAATGAAAGAAAGATGAGGTAATGGAAACCAAGATTCAAACCTCAGATGAAATAAATAAAATAAAATAGAAAGGGGAATACTTCATGATGACATAAGTAAACATAAGCATAAGAACAAAGCAGAATGATAGCAGGATTTAACTAAGTTAATATGAACTTAATTATAAAGCAGATGGAATACAGAAAATTACGAAACAATAGTCTAAAAAGAGAAATCTGAAAAAAACCTTTTTTTTTTGAGGAAAGCTGAATCTCTCATATGTATTTTTAATTTCCAACTAGAGTATAGTTGATTTCCAATTTATGTTAGTTTGTATGTACAGCAAAGAGATTCAGATATATATTTATACTATATGTATGAAAATACGTATTTGTTTTTCAGATTCTTTTCCATTATAGGTTATTTCCACAAGGTATTAAATATAGTTACCTGTGCGGTTTATCTATTATATATATAGAAGTGTGTATATGTTAATCTGAAACTCCTAATTGATTCCTCCTTCCATTTTTCCCATTGGTAACTATAAGTTTGTTTTCTGTATCTGTGAGTCTGTTTCTGTTTTGTAAATAAGGTCATTTGTATCATGTTTTTTAAGATTCTAAACATAAGTGATATCATATGATACTTGTCCTTGTCTGATTTACTTCACATAGTATGATAATCTCTAGGTCCAACTATGTTTATACAAATGACATTGTTTCATTCTTTTTTTATGGCTGAGTAAATATTCCATTATATATATATAGTAAGTGTGTGTGTGTGTGTGTGTTTATATGTACAACATATCTTTCTATTCATTCATCTGTCAATGGACATATAACTTCCATGTCTTGGCTACTTTAAATAGTGGTGCTGTGAACATTGGGATTTAATGTGTTGTTTCAAATTAAATTTTTCTCTTGATATATGCCCACGTGTAGCATTTCTGCATCATATGGAGAGTCTATTAAATTTTTAAGGAATCTCTATATTGTTCTCCATAGTGTCAACACAAATTTACAACCACACCAATAGTATAGGAGGGTTCCCATTTTTCCACACCCTCTAAGCATTTGTTATTATAGAATTTTTGAGATAGTTATTTTGATGGTGTGAAGTGATAACTCACTGTAGTTTTGATTTGCATTCCTCTAATAATTTCTGCTGTTGAACATATTTCCAAGTTCTTTTTGGCCATCTGGAAAGTCTTGAACATACTTCTATTTAGGACTTCTGCCCATTTTTTGTTTGGATTTTTTTCTGTTGTTATAAAGTTGTATAAGCTGTTTGCATATTTTGAAAATCAGGCCCTGACAGTGAGATCCTTTGTAAATACATTCTCCCATTTTGTAGGTTGTTTTTCTGTTTTTTATTTCTTTGCTTTGCAAAAGCTTATAAGTTTGATGAGGTGCATTTGTTTATTTTTGCTTTTATTTCATTTGATTTGGAAGACTGACTTAAGTAAATATTGCTAAAATTATGTCAAAAGTTTTGTCTATGTTCTCTTTAAGAGTTTTATGGTGTCATGTCTTATATTTAAATTGTTAAGATATTTTGAATTTATTTTTGAATATGGTCCAAACAGGTAAAGGAGTACATCAAGGCTGTATATTGTCACCCTGCTTATTTAACTTATACTCAGAGTACCTTGTGAGAAACGCTGGGCTGGAAGAAGCACAAGCTGGAATCAAGATTGCCGGGAGAAATATCAATAACCTCAGATATGCAGATGACACCACCCTTATGGTAGAAAGTGAAGAGGAACTAAAAAGCCTCTTGATGAAAGTGAAAGAGGAGAGTGAAACAGTTGGCTTAAGGCTCAACATTCAGAAAACTAAGATCATGGCATCTGGTCCCATCACTTCATGGCAAATAGATGGGGAAACAGTGGAAACAGTGTCAGACT
>NW_011494962.1:1027063-1051523 GCF_000754665.1 Bison bison bison | reverse complement strand
CAACCTAAATAGCATATTAAAAAGCAGAGACATCATTTTGCCAACAAAGGTCCGTCTAGTCAAGGCTATGGTTTTTCCAGTGGTCATGTATGGATGTAAGAGTTGGACTGTGAATAAGGCTGAGCACCGAAGAATTGATGCTTTTGAATTGTGGTGTTGAAGACTCTTAAGAGTCCCTTGGACTGCAAGGAGATCCAACCAGTCCATTCTAAAGGAGAGCAGTCCTGGGTGTTCATTGGAAGGACTGATGCTAAAGCTGAAACTCCAGTACTTTGGCCACCTCATGTGAAGAGTTGACTCATTGGAAAAGACTCTGATGCTGGGAGGGATTCGGGGCAGAAGAAGAAGAGGATGACAGAGGATGAGATGGCTGGATGGCATCACTGGCTTGATGGACATGAGTTTGAGTGAACTCTGGGAGTTGGTGATGGACAGACAGGCCTGGCATGCTGCGATTCATGGGGTTGCAAAGAGTCGGACACAACTGAGCAACTGAACTGAACTGAACTGATGGTGCAAGGGATCTAATTGCCAACAGGGATCTAATTGCCAACAGATATCAAATTGCCAACATCTGTTGGATCATAGAAGAAAGAAAGAGAATTCCAGAAAACATCTACTTCTGCTTTACCTACTGTGCTAAAGCCTTTGTTTTTGTGGATCACAACAAACTGGAAAATTCTTCAAGAGAAGGGATTACCAGATCACATTACCTGTCTCCTGTGAAACCTGTATGCAGATCAAGAAGCAACAGTTAGAACTGGACATAGAACAGACTGGTTCCAAATTGGGAAAGGGGTACATCAAGTCTATATACTGTCACCCTGCTTATTTAACTTATATGCAGAGTACATCATGTGAGATATCAGATTGGAGAAAGCACAAGCTGGAATCAAGATTGCCAGGAGAAATATCAAAACCACAGATATATGGATGACACCACCATTATGGAAGAAGGTGAAGAGGAACTAAAGAACATCTTGATGAAAGTGAAAGAGGAGAGTTAAAAAGCTGGCTTAAAACTCAACATTCAAAAAATGAAGATCATGGCATCCTGTCACATCACTTCATGGCATCCTGTCACATCACTTCATGGCAAATAGATGAGGGAACAATGGCAATAGTAACAGATTTTTTTTTCTTGGGCTCAAAAATCACTGCATATGGTGAACTGCAGCCATGAAATTAAAAGATACTTGCTCCTTGGAAGAAAAGCTATGACCAACCAGTTCAGTCACTCAGTCATGTCTGACTCTTTGTGACTCCATGGACTGCAGCACACCCAGGCCTCCCAGTCCATCACCAACTCCTGGAGTTTACTCAGACTCATGTCCATTGAGTCAGTGATGCCATCCAACCATCTCATCCTCTGTCATGCCCTTCTCCCACCTTCAATCATTCACAGCATCAGGGTCTTTTCAAATGATTCAGCTCTTTGCAACAGGCAGCCAAAGTGTTGAAGTTTCAGCTTCAGCATCAGTCCTTCCAATAAATATTCAGGATTAATTTCCTTTAGGATGGATTGGTTGGATCTCCTTGCAGTCCAAGGGACTCTCAAGAGTCTTCTCCAACACCACAGTTCAAAAGCATCAATTCATCCACACTCAGTTTTCTTTATAGTCCAACTCTCATATCCATACATGACTACTGGAAAAACCATAGCTTTGACTAGATGGACCTTTGTTGGCAAAGTAATGTCTCTATTTTTTAATATGCTGTCTAGGTTGGTCATAACTTTTCTTCCAAGGAGTAAGTGTCTTAAAAGACACATGAAATTAAAATTTCATGGCTGCAGTCACCATCTGCAGTGATTTTGGAGCCCAAAAAAATAAAGTCAGTCACTCTTTCGACTATTTCCCCATCTATTTGCTATGAAGTGATGGGACCAGGTGCCATGATCTTAATTTTCTGATTGTTGAGTTTTAAGCCAAATTTTTCACTCTCCTCTTTCACTTTCATCAATAGGCTCTTTACTTCTTCATTTTCTGCCATAAGGGTGTTGTCATATGTGTATCTGATGTTATTGATATTTCTCCCGGCAATCTTGATTCCAGCTTGTGCTTCATCCAGCCCAGCATTTCTCATGATGTACTCTGCATATAAGTTAAATAAGCAGGGTGACAATATACAGCCTTGATATACTCCTTTCCCTATTTGGAACCAGTCTGTTGTTCTGTTAGGTAGGTAGAATAGAGAAAAGGAGTCCAAAATGGCGGTGGCTAAAAGACAAGGAAGGTCCAAGGACCAGAGGGAAGACTTCAGGCAGAACAAACAGAACAAACAGCACTCCTGGCTAAGCCCAATTTGCATAGGGCAGGCCCAGGTGGAGGAAAAAACATATAAAAGGAGGAGCCAAAGCGCTTTCTCTCAGACTCTCTCTCCCGCGTGCGTGCACTCTTTTCTTTCTCTCTCTCTCTCTCTCCTGCTATCTTCTAAATAAAATAGAGCTGTAACACTGATTTGCCTAAGAGCTGTAGCATGGTTTGTCCAAGACCCAAGAGCTGTGACATGCCAAGGGCTTTAATGTCTGTGGCTCCAAATCTTTGTTGTGATGAGACAAAGAACCGAGAAACTTACACTCGCGTGACAGTTCCATGTCCATTTCTAACTGTTACTCCCTGACCTGCTTACATATTTCTCAAAAGTAGGTCAGGTGGTCTGGTATTCCAGTCGCTTTCAGAATTTTCCACATTTTGTTGTGATCCACACAGTCAAAGGCTTTGGCATAGTCAATAAAGCAGAAATAGATGTTTTTCTGGAATTCTCTTGCTTTTTTGATGATCCATACGATGTTGGCAATTTGATCTCTGGTTCCTCTGCTGTTTCTAAGTCCAACTGAACATCTGGAAATTCATGGTTCACGTACTGTTGAAGCCTGGCTTGGAGAATTTTTAGCATTACTTTACTAACATGAGAGATGAATGCAATTGTGCAGTAGTTTGAGCATTCTTTGGCATTGCCTTTCTTTGGGATTGGAATGAAAACTGACCTTTTCCAGTCCCGTGGCCACTGTTTTCCAAATTTGCTGGCATATTGAAAGGTTGTTGTTGAATCACGCGGATACACCAGGATTCTTGGCCTCCTGGAGGAGAAGAATTCAATCCAGGGCCAGAGATGAGGCTTGATCGCTCAGAGCTTTTGTGTAATAAAGTTTTATTAAAGTATAAAGGAGATAGAGAAAGCTTCTGACATAGGCATCAGAAGGGGGCAGAAAGAGTACCCGCTTGCTAGTGTTAACAATGAGGTTATATAATCCAAAGAATGTCTGGAGGTTGTAAAGACCTCATCAGACCTACTCCCATAATTTACATTTTAAGATAACACTGTCCTCAGGCAAGATACATCCTTATAAAGACCAGGTCTACTCCCATATTTTAAGATAACAGAAGGTTGAATCCAAAGACTGTCCTTAGGCAGGATACATTGTTATATAATCCTAAGGAATGTGGAGAAAGAAAAAAAGTTTGTCCTTTCTTCCTCCTTGAGAATTCCAGACCCCTCTCTCCTTGGGGACCCCTAGACTCCTTATCAACCTGCCTAGGAAATGACTCTCTCAATATTGAGTGCAGCACACTCACAGCATCATCTTTTAGGATTTGAAAGACCTCACTGGAGTTTCATCAGCTCCATTAGCTTTGCTCATAGTGATGCTTCCTAAGGACTACTTGACTTCGTGTTCCAGGATGTCTGGCTCCAGGCAAGTGATCACACTATTGTGATTATCTGAGTCATGAAGATCTTTTTTGTATGGTTCTTCTGTGTTATTCCCATGTCCTTTTAATATCTTTTGCTTCTGTCAGGTCCACACCATTTCTGTCCTTTATCGTGCCCATCTTTGCATGAAATGTTCCTTTGGTATCTCTAATTTTCTTGAAGAGATCTCAAGAGATCTATTATTTTCTTCTATTTCTTTGCTCTGTTCATTAAGGAAGGCTTTCTTATCTTATGACCAACCTAGACAGCATATTAAAAAGCAGAGACATTACTTTACCAACACAGGTGTGTCTGGTCAAAGCTATGGTTTTTCCAGTAATCACATACGTATGTGAGAGTTGGACTATAAAGAAAGTTGAGAGCCGAAGAATTGATGCTTTTTAACTGTGGTGTTGGATAAGACTCTTGAGAGTACCTTGGACTGCGAGGACAGCAAACCAATCAATCCTAAAGGAAATCAATCATGAATATTCATTGAAGGACTGATGCTGAAGATGAAGCTCTGATACTTTGGCTGCCTAATGCAAAGAACTGACTCATATGAAAAGACCCTGATGCTGGGAAAGATTGAAGGCGGGAGGAGAAGGGCACGACAAAGTATGAGATGGTTGGATGGCATCACCGGCTCAATGAACATGAATTTGGACAAGCTCCAAGTGATGCTGAAGGACAGGAAAGCCTGGCATGCTGCAGTACATGGGGTTGGAAAGAGTTGAATACGACTGAATGACTGAACAACACAACAAATGGTTCAAGGTGGGTGTTTTAACTTCATTGGTTTACGTTCAGCTGTCTGGATTCCCAATGCCACTTGCCGAAGAGACTTTTTCTCTGTTGTTTATTCTTGCCCCCTTTGTGAAAGATTAATTAACTGTAGGTTTGAGGGTTTGTTTCCGTGCTCTCTGCTCAGTTCCATTCATCCATATATCTTCTTCTGTGCCAGTATCACACTGGTTACTGTAGCTTTGTAGTATTTTTTGAGTTCTGAGAAGGATCTGCCTCTAGATTTGTTCTTTTTCCTCTGGATTACTGGGTCTTTTCTGGTTCCGTACAAATTTTAGAATTATTTGCTATAGTTTTTTGTAAAATGTCATGGGTAATTTGATAGGAATTACATTAAATCTGTAGATTGCTTTGGTATAGTATGGCCATTTTAACAGTATTAATTCTTCCAATACAAGAGCACCTGTCCACTTCTTTAAATCATGTTTCTTTTTATCAATATTTTACAGTTCTCAGTCTTTAGATCTTTCACATCCGTGGTTATATTTATTCTTTGGTATTTTTTGATGCATTTAAAGCAGGATCATTTTTACTTTCCCTTTCTGATAGTTAATTGTTAGTGTAAAGAAATGCAACAGATTTCTATGTATTAATTTTACATCCTCCTACTTTGCTGAATTTATTAGTTCTAGTGGGTTTTGTGTGCAGTCATTAGGGTTTTCTATATATAGTGTCATGTCATCTGCATATAATGACATTTTTGCCTCTTCCTTTCCAATCTGAATGCATGTGTGCCCAGTTGCTTCACTCGTGTCCAACTTTGCAATCCTATGAACAGTAGCCTTCCAGGCTCCTTTTTCCATGGGATTCTCCAGACAAAATACTGGAGTGAGTTGCTGTGCTGTTTCCAGGGGATCTTCCCAACCCAAGAAGCAAAATTGCTTCTCTTATGTCTTGTGCACCACCTGCTAAGCTCCCAATTTAGATACCATTTATTTGCTTTTCTTGTCTGACTACTATTGGCAGTACTTTGAATACTATATTGAATAGAATTGGTGAGAATGGGCACCTTTGTCTTGTCCTAGATTTTATCTGGATGGCTTTCAGCTTTTCATTGTTGAGCATTATATTGACTATGGATTTGTTATAAAAAGTTTATGCTGAGACATGTTCCCTCTTTCCCACTTTGGTGAAAGTTTTTATCATGAATGGATGCTGAATTCTATCAAAGATTTTCTTCGTCTATTGAGATGATCAGTGTTTGTTGTCTTTTCTTTTTTTATCATGGTGTATCATGTTAATTGATTTGTATATGATGAACCATTCTTGGGACCCTGGAATGAATTTAATTTGATCATAGCATATGATCTCTTTACTTATTGCTGCATTCATTTTTCTAATATTTTGTGAGGAATTTTCCATTTACGTTAATCAAGGATATTGGCCTTTAATAATTTTCTCTTTTTTTCTTTCTCTCTCTCTCTTTTTTTTGTTTTTTTTTCTTCAGTATCTTTGTCTGATTTGACATCAGGATGCTGGTGGCTTCTTAGAATGTCTTTAGGAGTGTTCCCTCCTTTTCAGCCTTTTAGAATAATGCAAGAAGAACTAAAATAAATTTTTTCTTTGTATATTTGGTAAAATTCCCCAGTGAAGCCATCCAGACCTGAACTATTGTTTGTAGGGAGTTTTTTAAGATGACAGATTCTATTTCACTTCCAGTGATCATGCTGTTCAAATTATCTTTTTTTTCATAACTCACTTTGGAAGGTTGTACATTTCTGGAAACTTGTTTGTTTCTTCTAGGTTGTCCAGTTTGTTGACATAGTATTTTCTTATTTTTTTAAAATTTTCTCTGGTATTGGTTGTTATTTCTCATTTTTATTTTTTAATTTCTTTTTTTAAATTTGAGCTCTCTTTTCTTTTTGGTGAACTTGGCTTAATTTTCTTTACATTCTCAAAAAAAAATTATCTTTACTTTATTTCCTCTATTGTTTTTAATTTCTTATTTATTTCCTCTCCGATCTTTGTTATTTCCTTCCTTCTGATGACTTTTGGGTTTGTTTGTCCCTCTTTTTCTAATTTTTTTAAGTGGTAGGTTAGGTTGTATATTTGAGATTTTCTTCTTTAAGAAAGTTCTGTATCCCTATGACCTTCCATTTTAGAACTGCTTTTGCTCAGTCCCATAGGTTTTATAAGGTTGTCTTTTCATCATCATTTATCTCTAGGTATTTTTCTGATTTTTCTCTTTCATTTCATTGCTGACCCATTGGGTTTTAGTATTGTGTTTTTAGCTTCCATGTAATCATTCTTTTATCATTTTATTTTATTTCTTATTTTATTTCTATTTACAGAGTTGTGGTCAGAAAAGATGTGTGAAATAATTTCTACCCCTTAAGGCATATTTTGTGTTCTAGTATGTGGTCTAACCTTGAGAATGTTCTATGTGCACTTAAAAGGATATCCTGGGTTTTTTGTATGTAATGTCCTGTAGATATCAATTAAGTTCATCAGTTCTATTGTGTCACTTAGATTCTCTGCTGCCTTACGGATTTTATGTCCAGAAGATCTGTCCAGTGATGTCAGTGAGGTGTTAAAAAGCTCCTACTATTATTGTATTCCCTTCAATTATTATTTTTATGTCTGTGGTGTTTGTTTTATGTATTTAGGTCCTCCTAAATATATTGGGTGGATATATGCTAACAAGTATAATATCCTTTTCTTATATTGATCTCCTTATCATTACATAGTGTCCTTTGTCTTTCATTATGAAATTTGTTTTAAAGACTATTTTATCTGATATGAATATTGTTATACCTGCTTTCTTATCATTTTCATTTGCATGTGCCATTTATCTTGTGGCTTATGTCTTCTTTTCCTCCCCTTCCCATTGTTTTGTTAGATATGTTTAAAAATTACCTTTTCTTGAACTGCAAAGTTTGACTTGGGTTTATATTGTGATATAAATATTCCTAGTGAAATATAGACAACTAGGCATGATTGAGGATTGGAGGATGAATTCATGACCAATTTGATGTGTGTGTTAGTCTCTCATTTGTGTCCAACTCTTTGTGACCCTACTGTAGCCCACAAGGCTCCTTTGTCCATGGAATTCTCCAGGCAAGAATACTGGAGGGAGTTTTTATTTCCTACTCTGACAGCATATTGGACATCTCTTGACATTGCCAATAGTTTTCTTCCAATCTTAGTCACATCACAAACCTCTATGACCCTGCCTCAATTTCATCCTAAGTTTCTGGTTTGAGCACTCAGGAAAATGCTGGATTGCAAGTAGTCTGAAGGTGGTTCAGTTTGGGGGTAAGAACTGACATTTTTCATATTGTAAAGACTAACAAAGTGAATCCTAAGGAGAAAACAGAAGTGGGAAGAAACTAGGAAAGTAAAACAAACTGATGGTGATCAACTGTGGACATGCCTGTGGTGACTCATTTAGTCTCTAAAGGTAGGAATGGGTGGATAAAAATTAAAATTACTAATGTTTCCTTCATTATAACAAAAAGAGAAGGGATGATGAGAATGTAAAATTTGAAGGTGGGTAGCTGGAAAGTGATGAGTTATCTGATATGATGAGTAGTTATTTAATATCTCAACCTATGTCATGATGATACATTTAATATTGTTTATATTTATCCTTTCAAAGGGAATTTATTTTTATCAGAGGAAATTTATACATTAAAATATTTATTTAATAAGATTAAAGCTGAATGTAAGAACTAAGGCAGAGAAAGGGAGATGGTATTTTGAAAATGATGGACTCTGTGCAAGGTACACTATGGTTGGCAATGCAGTAATTTCTCAGAATAATTAGGGACAAATATCTTTAAATATTTATTGAAAATGGGATTATGATTCATAGAACTTCTTTAATGACAATGGAAATGAAGTAATAATGGATGTGAGGAAAAGGCATATGTACTGCCAAGATTTAGCAATCTAGTTTTAAAAGAAAAACTTGAAGTATTCTAAGTTTGCAATGTATATGATTGAGATGGAAGCAAGATAACTGCATGGGTGGTTAAACCTCAGTGTCCTCAGATCTTGTAGAATATGGAAATAATTTCTCAGAGGCACTTGAAAATTGAAAATATAAATAGCACACTTAGAGGTCCATCTGTCCTTTCAATTGGAGTCCAAAGTTTCCTATTTTCTGGAGGTGTGTGATAGGCTAAACTCTTTTCAAATAGCCCAAATGTGAGAATTTCCTGTTCAAACCTGAAGTGACACATTGATGACAAATCAACTTTTTCCACTCTCACTTCACTCTGAGCCTTCAAAGGGCAGTATGTGAAGGTCACAGACATTGTTTATTCTTGTCCTGGATTTATGTTTTTAAATTTCTCCTTTTATTACACAGCTATAGCAGGCCTCTTTTATGAGAGTAACCTGACCTCCCCACTAAAGGATGCACGACTTTCTGGCCAACAGAAGGTATGTGTCCCTTCTCGCCTGTCTCTCTACTAGACCATCTCACTTAGTGGGAACTAGCAAATGTTAGATGTGAAGGAACTGAAGTATAGTTAATATACAACAAAATCAAAGTATAATATTAGTTTAAAAAAATAACTCAGGGTAAAAAACAACCATAAAATATCAAATACAATGGAAGATTTCTCCAAGTATTCAAATTAGTGTCTGTAGAATGCTAGTCAAGTGCATATTTGGATTTGTATATAATTCTTAAGTGAAAGCTGCAGGCATCTTGACAGAGAACAACTAGTTTGGGATTTTATAATCAGTAGAAGGTAGGTTTCTTGTATAATAATATGTTAATATATATTTCTCTTGACTTCTATAAATAGATTCTTGGGAAAGAATTCATTGCATAAAAAGGCCAAACATAATTCTTTATATATGCACTTAGATTGAATAAAATCAGTTTTATTTTTAATAAAAATCGAGATGAAGTAGCTTCCTAAATACTAATATAACCTTAACTGTAAGTAATGACAGGATTTTAAAAAATATTGAACAAACAGTTCAGAAAAGATGTACTATACTAATTAAAGATACTCTTGTTTAACAAATTGCTTTCCAGGATCTAACTGATATGAATCAGAAATAGTAACACAGAAATTGTAACTTAAACAGTAGTTAAAAACTAATATTTATAGAACATATAGGTACCAGATTGAGTGCTCAGTGTAACATGCATTATATATTACATATTATTTCCATGTTAGATTAATAATATAGGTTACTAGACACTAAGTAACTTTTAAAGAACACACTTCTTTAAGTTTCAAATCCATAATTAATTTCCAGATCTTTCTGACTAATGCATCCATTGACTGAATTATTAAGCTATGTTTTCTGGATTTTATAAGCAATTATCATCACTTATACAAATATAATGACCTTTACTAACTTTGACATCTATAAGATCTTTCTGGAAGTTTGAACCAACAGTGTTCTTCCATAAATGTCCTATATTTGTTTATCATTTTGTGAATTCAGACCTTAGTCACTAAATCAATTATCAATTAGGTTTGTAAAATAAATATTTTTTAGTCTTTTTCTATTGTTTTATTTTTAATATTATTTAGGTTATGTTTAGTTTGTCACATAATATTTTTCAATATATGAAGTAGTACCTCAACTTTTAAAGTTTTCTAAGAATTCCTCAACCATTCAAAATAAAGAGCATTTGGTACCCTTTTTAGTAAATAAATGTCACCATATACTATAATTTAGTACAGGAAATGCCAACTTTATCCTCATCTTTAAAGTACTTCATCTATAACCAGTGTTGGATTTCAAAATAATCAAAATTATGGTTGAATCTCTGTTGTATTACAAAATATTTTCATTTTAATACAAGCACTGTAATGCTGTTAAAATATTTCTGTGGAATCTAACTTAATAAGGATATTATTAGTCATGAACTTCTTTATTATTCCCTGATTTATTGCTTTTCATTGTTTAACCAATAATATATTGTCAAATATAAAATATCTTTTTTTTAAAAAGTGTTCTATCATGAAATCCTTGTTTGAAGTTCCAAGGAATTTAGAACCAGGCTTTAAGTTTGTTCAGCTGCAAAGTGAACACTAAGCTCTTTGCCCCGCCCCATGTTATTGCAGTAGGATTCTTGTCTTATATACACCACTCATTCCTCAGTTCACTTAGAGCACAGTCCTTGACATCACTCAGCTTCAGAGATGAATAACCAAGGAGTAATCTATGCAGAACTGAAGGGAGTCAAGAACTCAAAGAGACAGCGAATAAAACCTAAGGGCTCTAAAGGTTCCATTTCAATAGCTCCTCAGGAATTAACATATGCTGAATTAAATCTTCAAAATGCTTCTCAGAATCTTCAAGGGAATGAGGAGAACTACCACTTCAAAGGTAAAACATTACCAGTCACTAGGTGGAACTGTTCCAGGATATGCAGTTGGGGTGCAAAAGGGTGGAGAAGGAGTAGGGGATAAGTCACATATTTTTCATTTTGAGGAAGAGAGCTTAAAGTTGGGTATGGTATTTAATGTGAAATCAGAGAACTACTTTCATTCTGGCATTGCTGAAATTTGTAGTCTTTAATCAACAACTAATGCAGCATTATATTTGCTGAAAATGCAATGGTATATTTTGAGAGAATATATATTTCTACATGGTATATTTCTACAGTTGTAGAAATTGAGTTTGGGGTCCAAGTTTATATACATAACTCTCTGTTTACATGGGTTCTAGTGTAGGCTGCTGTCTATGGGGTTGCACAGAGTCGGACACGACTGAAGCAACTTAGCAGCAACAGCAGTGTTATGTCTACTCTAAACAATTGCTCCCATCACTCCTTTCTCAGTAGTTCCTTTTCTCTCCCTGCAGGTTCACCATCACCTCCAGAGAAGCTCATTGCTGGGATCCTCGGAATCATCTGCCTTGTCCTGATGTCCACTGTGGTAACAATGATCGTTATTACTCCCTGTAAGTACATTTTTTAAAAACTGTAAGGGAACTTTTCACTTTAATAATGGTCAGTCTTCTAAACATGTCATAATATTATAGAATGTGCCTATCATTAAAAAATATGCATTTAGACTAAATGTGGAATGGTAATTCTGAATCTGTCAAAAATATACAACACAGAATATTTACAGAGGGTACATATTTGTATATTCTAATTTCATAACTCAAAAACATGTATTAGGAGATTGAAATAACTTATTGATAAACATAAATTAATTCTTAATTGATTAAAACAAATACTGTAAGAGGTGGTGGCATCTGTTACTTTTGGTTTTTGAAATATTTTTTTTCCACCAAATCTTCATTGCTTAATTAATTTTTCTAGGTAAAATCAGTTTTATTTTAGATTACTCTAATCATAAATAATAAACCAAATTTTAAACTCAGAAACTAAAATCATTATGATTTATTTAGAGCAATATTAACTTTTGTAATGATTAATTTTGTAGCTACTCTAAAGCAGGAACAGAATAACTCCTCTCGGATAACAAGGCTCCAGAAAGGTACATAATGATTTTAAAGCTCTGGCATACATACAGTTGGTATTTTGTCTCTGTCTTAGGCTAATGAAAATAAGAATAGATTATGGGGTAGAACATAAATTGGAAAATAGAGCAACAAATATTTATAAGTAATGATTATAGGAGAATGCTTCTGCCTATACAACAATATGATCAATATGAACAATGCAATTGTTGAAAACTGGTTCTAATTTCCTTCTGCTATAAAATGATAAGAGACAAATAAGTTTATTATTCTAAAGCAGAGGTTTCATTTCTTGATTTTCAGCATGTGTAAAGAGTGGGTATTTCTTTGTCCTTGCTTTATATGGAGACATAAATTGGGTTATGAGAGACTAACCCTTTCTGTGAATGTATGTGTTGGTTTGTTTAATATGTACCAACCTTGAGGATGCATAGATACATTGTCTAAACACGTATATACATATATATATATGTTTATATCTATGCATATATGTTGGAGAAGGCAATGGCAACTCAGTCCAGTACTCTTGCCTGGAAAATACCATGGATGGAGGAGCCTGGTAGGCTGCAGTCCATGGGGTCACTAGGAGTCGGACATGACTGAACGACTTCACTTTCACATTTCACTTTCATGCATTGGAGAAAGAAATGGCAACCCACTCCAGTATTCTTACTTGGAGAATCCCAGGGACATGGGAGCCTGTTGGGTTGCCATCAATAGGGTCGCAGAGTCGGACACGACTGAAGTGACTTAGCAGCAGCAGCAGCATGCATATATGTAAATTGACTTTTATTTTCTAAAATTCAATATTTTTTGGCTAGTAATTCACAATCTTTCTTCAGAATGCCATTGTGGTCATTCAAAAGACTGGTTTACATATTCCCACAACTGCTATTGTATTATTTTTGAAGAAAAAACGTGGAATGGGAGTTTGACAGCCTGTGCTTCTAGGAACTCTACTCTGCTTTATATAGATAATGAAGAGGAACTGGTAAGATATCAAATGTTTCCAACATTTTGTTAAAGGCTTGATTCAGTCAGTGTTATATTTGTTGGAATTCACTTGTATTTTTGTATGTATTTGTAGTTTGTTTAAGGCCTGTTATTTTACTAAATAATGAAATACAACCTTATGATACTTTATTAATATTTATCCTATGAATTCATGCTTGATTATTTCCATTCTTGCTTTTCACTGAAAACCACACTGCTACAAGTGCTATTATATTCTAAGATAAACTGTGCTATTTAATTTTAATATATATCAAGGAAAGTATACATATCATACATTTTCATATAGATCACAAAATAAATAGAACCATGTAATTACACATCAGATCATGGATTAGAAGTTTCAACTTTCCAGCACCCATCCTTTGTAACTTGTCATCACTTATGTGTCCTCCTTATTTACCCACTGTCGTGACATTTGATGTTATATAATCTCTTTGCATGTTTTTGCTCTTCGTGTACATAGAATCAAACAGTATGCATTTTTCTTTCAGTCTCCGCACACTCCCATGTACTGGTTTTGCAATTCATCCATATTCTTGCATTTACATGGTGTTTGTTAATGTCTATTATTCATTATGTAAATATAACATTTAAAATCCATTCTATCCAGTGTCTCTGAATGGAGATGGAGTTTTATGCCGTCAGGGAAAAGAGGCTTCCTGGGTTCAGTGCTTTTAGATATGAGACCCTCTTTCCTGGCCCCACCTCCATCTCAGCCTCCCAACTTTAGTTCTCTTTGTGGAAGCAGGAGGAGAACTTCCTCTAACTGCTCCTTGTTAGCAGGTGTCCTGATGGGCACTTTATAAGGCTCACATGGCATTGTCGACAGGATTCCCCTCAACACACTGAAAGAATGGAATGGCTTATCTGTGCCCCCTCCTACAGCTAGGCTGGTAAGTCATTTAGCAGGTCTAGGTCATTTTCTTCTTTGGGGGAAGATATAAGATGCCCCTAATTGTTGTTCCCTAACCTCTCACCTTGTTCTCTCATCCTGGAGAAGTGATGAGAGATTACAGAAGAGTCAAGCTGCTGTTAAGTCTCCAACCACATCACCCTTCTCTTTCCACCTTTCAGAGTTCTCCATTCTTGTGTCTTTCATTAGTTCCCATGTTTACAGTTGTACTTAGCAGGGAGGAGCAGAGAGAAATGAGTCTCTGACCCTTTGTCTTGTCCACTGGATTCCAGCAATACAGAAAAAAGATTGATTTGGGGTTCATCTAGGCAAAGAATGGTGTGGATCCCGGAAAATCAAAACTTTATCTTTCATGTCACTTATTTTCTCAATTTCAACCCCTTAATTTCCTTCTAACGCTGAAACTCAGAAAAATAGTAGTGAAATCCAGTGATATAATCACAGTATCTAGAAAAACAAATGTCACAGAATCTGAAAACATTTAAACCCTTGCTATGTTTAATTTGACATCATGGGTAGCAATTAAACTGCATGAATCAGACTTCTACTTATTAACATGAGAAAAGCAATGAAATTGACAAACATAAATGTTTGAGTTTATTTTTAATCACAAGTACTGACATTTGTTAATGCTTTGACAAATATTAAAACTTTCAACTTTGTATTTTTAGTGTTAGATTAGATTCTAACACTCATCTTGTTCAGAAAACTCAAGGTCCTATGAAAGAGCACACTATTTGCATTTTAAGAATTAATAAATTCTTTCATAGTGATTAAATGAAAATACTTTTGTGTAGACATTTCTGAAGTCCCTATCAATTATGTCATGGATTCCAGTCTTTCGTGAAGGCCGTGGTCATCCGTGGATGTGGCAAAATGGCTCAACTTGCAAACTACAGTAAGTTTTTAAAAACAATACTATATAGAGGAGGAACATATTAAAAATATGTATTTTAAGAATATTATTAAAACATTTGTTTTGGTTGAATTACACAATGATGAAGGAAGATGTTGAAAGTTAATAAAATGTTGATAGAACTATTAGAAAATGGGATACTCAGTATTCCATTTTCCTAATAACAAACTCTGCCTGAAATTATGTTAAAAACACCATTACCCACTTTCAAAATATCTTTTTTATTACTGTTATACAGAAATTTTATAACTTCATGAGCTGTCCTCATATATCATAACAGAATTATGCAATGCTTTCCATTACAGGGTATTAGACGTCTTACCTGAGAAAGGAAACTGTGCAGTGCTATCCTCGGGGGACATAAAGTCAGATGACTGTGAATTCCCAAATTTTTATACTTGCAAGCACAAGCTTGAGAATTAAAAAGTAAGTTTGGCTGCTGTTGGGTAACTTCATCTCTTATGAAATGGAAATAATAGTATGATTGCATAAACTTCAAAATGCATTATATTCTTTTTTCTAATAATGGAAGTTTAAAAAAAAAAAAACAACTATTGAAATTTAATATGCACACCAGAAAGTACGGATATCATTCCTTTTGTGTCTGACTTTTTCGCTCAATAATACATTTATGGCAATCAAACTTTCTAAAGGATCACATGGTATATAGGATCATTTACATGAAATACCAAAAATAAGAAAAGAGAGACCAGAAGCAGATTAGTGATGACCAAGAGCTGTGGGGAGGTGGGGATAGAAAATGACTGCTAGCTGAACAGTGATGAATACTTTCTAGATTTTGATGGTGGCAAAGGTCGCAAATTGGAAATGTACATAAAATAACTGATTATACACTTTAAATGGATGAATTTTATGCTATGTAAATCACATCTCAATAAAGCTATTTTAAAAAACTGCTTGGAACTGCATTTAATCTTTAAAGTAAATTGTAAAGAGAGTAATCTTTGCAATATTGATTCTTCCAATCAGTACCATGCTTTATCCTTCCAATAATTTAGGTTTTCTCTTAATTTCTTTCTATTTTATTTATTTAATTATTTTTGGCCACTCCAGGTGGCAGGTGGAATCTTAGTTTCCAAGCCAGGAATCCAACCTGCACCCCCCACGCTGGGGAGCACAGAGTCCCATCCACTGACTGTCAAGGAAATCCGCTTAGCATGTTTTACATTTTTCAATATTGAAATCTTAGAGAAATATGGATATTTCATATCCATGCTTTTGTAAATGTCATCGTTGCTTTTTAAATTTTTGGTAATTTTTGCTCCTGCAGCAGAAATAAACAAACAAAGAAAAAGGTTTACAGGCTGATCTTATGTCCAATGACCTCTCTGATTTTATGTATTAATTCTATTGTTTCAAATTTACATTCTTCTGGATTTTTAAAATAAAAACAGATATTGCAACTATAAATAATCATGTTTTATTTCTTCTCTCCAGGTACAATTGCTTTGTTTTTTTCTTGACTTATTTTTACACTGCAAGCTTTTATCTTCAATGTCAAATAGAAGGTACTGTAAAGGTCCTTTATGTATCATTCCTATATTATGGGAATATATTTCAATACTTTATCTTCAAGTATGAGGTTTAAGGATTTTTTGATCATACTTTTTTACTATGAAAGCAATTCCATATTATTTATTTTTTCTTATAAATTTTGTAACCAATCAGTAGTGTTTCAGTTTTATTTTTTCTTCAATAGAATGAGAAATTTTTAAAAAAATAATGCTTATGTATGGCAAAAACTACCACAATATTGTAATTAGCCTCCAATTAAAATAAATAAATTAATTTAAAAAATAAAGTTTTTCCTCCAAATGTTCCTATTTACTTCAAATATTAACCAGTCAAACATTGCTGAAATGAAACCACAATGATCATTCTGTATTTTCTTTCTCTTAAAATCAGTGCATATGTCATACTTAGATTAAAATATTTTCTTCATCAATTTTCACAAAGAGACAGGACTGAGTTCCTTAATATTATGTAAGCTGGCAAGTTTTGTTCTCAAGGCTCTATTGGGAAGCGTTCCTTTTTTTTTTTTTTTATCTTACCTGGAGACTTTGTGAAAGACCTGGTATAATTTTAAGTGTTATTATTCACTGCTGCTATCATTAGAGTTTCTAGAACTTTTTTTGTAGGAACTTTATGCAATGAATGCCATATCTTTAGCACATATTAAGTTTATTCAGGATCCAAGTTGTACTGCATTTGGTAAATTGCATTTTTTAGGCATTTCATATAGATAGTAGAATATATTCATAGTATGGTTTTCTTATCTATTTAACATCTATAAAAACAGTAATGCTGTTGTCATATTTATTATAGATGTAAAAGATTTATGTCTTCTCATTTTTTCTTTAAACGTCTTTTATCAATTATACTGCCTTTCAAATGAAAATGACATTGACCATTTTATTCCTTTCTAATATACTTGCTTTCTTTGTCATGATTTTGCATCATTTATTTTCCTTTTACTTCTTTATTTGGACTATGCTAAGTCACCTCAGTCGTGTCCGACTCTGCGACCCCAGAGACGGCAGCCCAACAGGTTCCCCCATCCCTGGAAATCTCCAGGCAAGAGCACTGGATTGGGTTGCCGTTTCCTTCTCCAATGCATGAAAGTGAAGTCGCTCAGTCAGGTCCGACTCTTAGCGACCCCATGGACTGCAGCCTACCAGGCTCCTCCATCCATGGGATTTTCCAGGCAAGAGTACTGGAGTGGGATGTCATTGCCTTCTCCTATTTGGACTATACTTGAATTTAATTTCACCCAGATTGCTTTTTAAGTTTTAGTTTCTAGTGGCACCTCCTCAAATTTATTCTTTCTTATTTGTTTGTTTGCAATGTATGCATTTAAGGCAATTGATATTTCACAAGGCAGATTTTACTATTGCATTTTCCTTCAAAATCATATAAAAATTGAGAACTTTGTGGATTTTTCTTTGGTTCATATGTTATTTACAAATGTGTAATTGAAATTAAAACTAGATAAAGGTTTTCACACTTTTGGTTATTACCTTCTAGCTTAGATTGTAAAGAATTTTCTATGAATCTGGAAGCAATCTATATCTCTATTATATGCTGCTGGTGTGAATGAGGAGGAAATCTTAAATTTTTATTTTTTTATAATAAATTAAAAATTAAATTTGAATACTCACATTTCAAGTGTCCATCTGCCAAACTTGACTTATGGCTGTTATAGTGACACTACAGTTCTATATACTTCATATTAATGTAATCAGGATTATGAATATACAGTGAATTTTTGGAAAATTTGAGTGTAATTAAAAGTGTGAGTGTTCTATACGAGTATATAAGTGTGTGTGTGCACAAATATTTTGGTTAATTGTCTAGTTTAGATCTATCTATAGCCTTACTGGTATATCTGCTTGCCAGATGAGCAGTGAGAAGTAATTATTTAAATCTCCATTTATGATTATTTAACCTACATACTTTTCTCAAATCTTTGTTGAACTTGTACTATTAAGTACATGCAGTTTTTTTGTAATTGCTAATGGCTTGGATCCTCAGTATATTGTTATGAAACACTTCATCTTTTCTAACAAGATTCTTCCCTCGTATTGTGACAGCACATTAACTTTATTAGTTCTACCATCTTGTGTTGCATCATATCATTTTTCAGCTTTTTAAATTTCCTCTTTATTTCTAAAATAATTGTAACTAGGACAGCAGTTATTAAAATAACTCTTCTATATATATAGCTGTATTAAATGAAATGTTTTAAATTATGAACATTCTTAGAAGCGGAAGGCTATTTCATATATATTTAACCTAATTTTTAAATTATTGTAAACTTTACATATTTTATTTGTATGTAAGTATATATAATTAATTTTTAAGTACAATATATTGTTTCTTTGAATTGTACTTTATTTTTTCTTATTTTTCAAAATAAATATTTTTTACACTAATCTGGAAGAATTTATTCATTTAATATGCCTTAGTTTAATTCGTGCCCTACATTTTGCAGATTGTATTCTTTACTCAATAAAGTCCAAGTTAGTACTTTCACCCACTTCTCAAACAATGAAAGGATATATTTATTCTCTACTTTTATTTACTGCTCATGCTGTATTCACTTCCTTGAGTTCTAATACAAATATGTGTTTACAATTTGAAATTTTATCATTAATATTTTACCTCTCAATATTTATTTGGATGTAGTCACACAAGTTCTTTTCTTCAAATCGTTTTATAAAATTTTACCTAGATTAAGAGTTCCTTCTTTAGAAGACCCTAAATATTTCCTTTTATAGAGTCAGTTGGTAATTTCTCTCCATTTAAAAAACTTCCTTGAAAATGAATTGATCTTGTCGTTAGGTGAAAAGGACATTTTCACTTGTTGTTGACTTCCAATTTCTCTCTCTCTCTTAGGTCACTAAGTATGGCCATTAATAGACATAGTTACAAATCGATATATTCATATCACAAAAAGTAAATTCAAACTACTTTTAGTGTTTTGAGTAATTTTATCTTTGCTGTATGTTGTCTGAACATAGATTTTATTAAAGTTAAATGCCAGAGAAAGAGAAAATGAAAATGTACTCACTCAGTTGTATCCGACTCTGCAACACCATTAACTGTAGCTTGCCAAACTCCTCTGTCAACGGAATTCTCCGGGCAAGATTACTGGAGTGGGTAGTCATTCCCTCTCTAGTGGATCTTCCCAACCCAAGGATCGAACCCATGTCTCCTGCGTGGAGGGCAGTTTCTTCAGATTAAACTCGTATTTTTACATATAACAAAGAACCTGACATGTGTAACATTATTGAAAACAGCAAAGGATATGAAAGCAGTAGATATAACTGCTTCAAATTTTAAAAATAAACATTAGTATATTTTACATTGTGTGACACCTCTAATAAATGTTTCAATAACTATAATTCTAGGATGTGAGTAATAGAGAAAATTATCAATTTAGTTTATGAAAATAAAATATAATGGATAGATACAACCATATAGGTAGCCATTAGTCACTGTTTTAGAAGGCTCAAGTATTAGTCTTCATTACAAGGACATAACTGAGTTTACATTACATTTGTATAGATTTCAGAAAGCAAAAAATAGTGGTTCCCTCAACTCAATGTTCTAGAAGTGATGCTGAAAGTGAATATCCTTAGGAATGGTAGATAAACATTTATCCTTTTCTTGATACAAGTGACAACTGATAAAAAAAATCCATTTGAGGCAAATTTGATAGTTTATTTAATATTTTACATGTGTGTTTTGCAAAAAGGTCAACATTTTCTGCCTTCCCCATTTTCTTGTGAAGTGAAAATTTAAAAGCTTTTTTTTCCCCTATGGAAACTTGGGCTTTTGTTATTTACAACAAATATTCCTATTAAAAATATAGATAACATGTTATGATTTGAGGATCATCAATGAATGATATGGTGAGTATTCAATATTTCAATCTCTGCCATGGTGATATAGCTTGATCAAAAGGAGAAAGTCAAGAGATACCTGAAGTAACAGGCAAGTTTGGCCTTGGAGAACAAAATAAAGCATGGCAAAAGCTAACAGAGTTTTGCCAAGAGAACTCACTGGTCATAGCAAACACCTTCTTCCAACAACACAAGAGATGACTCTACACAGGGACATCACCAGATGCTCAATACCAAAATCGGATTGATTATATTCTTTGCAGTCAAAGATGGAGGAGCTCTATACAGTCAGCAAAAACCATCATACAGAGGAAGTGGCAAATAGATCCAAGGCATTAAATCTGATAGCCACAATGCTTGAAGAACTATGGACAGAGGTTCATGAAATGGTTCAGGAGGCAGTGATCAAGAACATTCCCAAGAAAAAAATGCAAAATGGTTATCTGAGGAGGCTTTGCAAATAGCTAAGAAAAGAAGAGAAGCTAAAGGCAAAAGAGAAAAAGATATACCCATTTAAAAACAGAGTTCTAAAGAATAGCAGGGAGAGATAAGAAAGACTTCCTCAGTGATCAATGCAAAGAAATAGAGGAAAACAATAGAATGGGAAAGACAAGAGATCTTTTCAAGAGAACTAGAGATACCAAGGGAACATTTCATTCAAAGATGGGCACAATAAACGACAGAACTGGTATGGACCTAACAGAAGCAGAAGATACCAAGAAGAGGTGACAGAATACACAAAACAAATATACAGAAAATATCTTCACGACCCAGATAACCATGATGGTTGATCAATCACCTAGAGCCAGACATCCTGGAATGCGAAGTCAAGTGGGCCTTAGGAAGCATCATTACGAACAAAGCTAGTGGAGTTGATGGAATTCCAGTTGAGCTATTTCAAATCCTAAAAGATGATGCTGTGAAAGTGCTGCACTCAAAATGCCAACAAATTTAAAAAACTCAGCAGTGGCCACAGGACTGGAAAAAGTCAGGTTTCATTCTAATTCCAAAGAAAGGCAATGACAAAGAATGTTCAAACAATTGCACAGTTGCACTAATCTCACATGCTAGCAAAGTAATGGTCAGAATTCTCCAAACAAGACTTCAACAGTATGTGAACCATGAACTTCCAGATGTTCAAGCTGAATTTAGAAAAGGCAGAGGAACCAGAGACCAAATTGCCAACATCTGCTGGATCATCGAAAAGCAAGAGAGTTCCATAAAACCGTCTACTTCTACTTTATTGACTATGCCAAAGCCTTTTACTGTGTTGATCACAACAAACTGTGGAAACAAACAGAGCATGAGATGGTTGGATGGCATCATTGACTCACTGGGCATGAGTCTGAGCAAAGGTTGATAGTTAAGGACAGGGAAGCCTTGAATGCTACAGTTCATGGGGGAGGGGAGATGTGAATTATCCAACACTACTTAGCAACTGAAAAACAACAACCCTTAAATAACTACTGTTAATAGATTATGATTGTTTTCATTACAACCAAAAAGACATAATGCTAATATAAGGAAAAGAAATATGTAATGCCATGTAGTAAATCTTCTGAATTCATGATGTGTTGTATGTGCTAAGTCGGTTTAGTCGTGTCTGACTCTTTGTGACACTATGGACTGTAGCCACCAGATTCCTCTCTCCATATGGATTCTCAGGCAAGAATAGTGAAGTGGATTGCCATGACATGCTCCAGGGGATCTTCCCAGGGATTGAAGCCACATGTCTTTTGTTTCCTGCATTGGCAGGAGGGTTCTTTACCACTAGCTATAAGTGGGAAGCCCTAGTGACAAATATTGTTAATAGAATTATGACTTATTCCACAACAGGAATGAAAACATGAGAGTATAAGGAAATGAAAAATACAGTGCCAAGATTTAGAAACTTTATATAAAAGTAGAACTTAAAACATTGAAGGCACCCTTAGCAAAGCCTAAGTTTGTAGTATGTGTGATTGAGATAAAAACAAGTTAACAAGTTAAAGGTGTAGTCATCTTTTCCCCAGTATCTTTTAGAAAATGAAAAAAACTTCTCAGAGGCACTTACCAAAGGGCAGACTAAATGACACACTACACACCCAAAGTCTCCTATATTCTGGAGTTGTGTCATGAGATAAATTGTCTTGAAAATACTCAAGTGTAAGAATTTCCTGTTTGAACTTTGTGACATGATGATGAGAAATCTACCTTTTCTACTATTGCTTCACTGTGGCCCTCACAGGGCAGTCTGTGAAGACCACAAATACTGTTTGCTACAGTAACTTGGTCACCCACAAGAGGAGTCAGGACTCTGGCATACAGAAGGTACGTGTCTCTCTCCTTTGTAATTCCTCATCTCATTTGGTAGGAGGTTACCCATGCCTAGATATGGTTCAATTTAGGGACAATTGATATGAAGCCAAATCAAGGATATACTGGTAGATTTATTTGAATAATTCTGAGAATTATGTAAGCATAAAATATGAAATATTATGGAGGATTTTGTAAAATATTCAAATTCTTGCCTGTTTATTATTCAAGTGCATATACACATGTGTAAATGAGTTTCTAAATCAATGCAATTTAAAGTGAAATCTCATAATCACTATGACAAGGAACAGTTACTGCTGTATTTTGTCATCAGTAGAGATATATTTATATATGTCATTAAACATTTCACTCAGCTTTTAAGAATAGATTCTTTTTTTTAACTTGTTGAATTAATGCTTTTATTTTATTTTTTTTCAGTTTTATGAAAGTTATTTTTTATTTTTTTTTATGAACTACTCAAATTTATTTTTTTTTGTCCTGAATTCTTTTTTTTATATGATATTATACATGTTTTAATGCCATTCTCCCAAGTCATCCTTCTTAAAGGGGATTCATGAAATTGTGAAGGGCCAGTGTAATTCTTCACAGATCTAGATAGAATAAAAGCAGTTGAGTTTTAATAAAAATAAGACTGATACAGCTTCAATAAAATCCTAATTTAAATCCAATTATAAACAACCAAATGCTTTTTAAAACCTTGAACAAAACATTGAATAAGAAAGAAAAATGACACAGATACAGAGATCCTGTCTAAGAAATTATGTTACATTTTCCTGACTGATATGAATGGTATTATGGCAATTATATTAAAATAATAAAATAAAATATAAAATTTAACATGACTTTTATATGATCTATGTAATACATATTTTATTAAAAATTTGGGTTTGCAAACTAGTTTCTACATACTAAATAATTTTTAAAGGTCACATCTTGTACACTTCAAAGCCAGAAATAATTCTAGTTCTCACTAACTACTGACTCCAGTGACAGAATTATTAATGTGCATTATCTGACATTTAATTGCTGATACAGCCAAAGCTATCCTCGTTGATTTGACACCTATAAGATTTTTCTGGGCGTCTGTGTCAGTATCGCTCTTCCATAATTGATTGACACTTTTATTTATCATTTTATGATTTCATATCTCAGCCATTATCAATTGCTAATTACTTTTGTAAAGTAATTATTTTAAAATCTTTTTAATATTATTTTATTTTTATTGTTTACTAAGCTTTGGATAGTTTAATATGTCATGTAACATTTTTAACATGTGAAATATTTCTCTAAACTTCTAATGATTTCAAAGAACTTGCAGTCAATCAAAATAAAATAAAATAAAACTATTTGATAGCACTTCATTTTCTTTTAATAAATGATACCACTAATTAAAGTAGTTTAGTGCAGGAAATATTTCATATGCCAATACTATTATTCTCTCTTCTTTAGAAGGTTCAATCCTTAACCATTAATGGGTTCTAAAATTATCACAAAAATTGGCATATTGGTGCATCTGTTTTTTCCAGTATGGCATTTTAATTTCAACATAGTTACTGTAACAGTTTTAAAATGTTTCTTTGCAAATTAACTGTAAATTGATAAAGACATTATTCTTTAAAACTTTATTTTTCACCAATTTATTAATTTCATTGTTCCAATGATAAATAACATTATTTCAAACATTTTTAAAACTTAGTCTATCTTGAAACACTTACTAATACCCTGTGGAAAGGAGAACCAAACATGCACCTTGCTTAACTGCAAAATGAGTGCTGTCACTCATCTCACACACCACCCATTTCAGGCTTCTTGTGATTTTATACACCATTTATTAACTACCTAGGTACAGTTTTCATAGAGCGCCATCCTTGACATTACACAGCTGCGGAGATGAACAATCAAACGCAAAACTACCCAGAACCAAATCTGGCTAAGGACTCCAGGAAACAGCAAGTTAGAGGTAAGAGCACG
>NW_011494962.1:1023567-1025754 GCF_000754665.1 Bison bison bison | reverse complement strand
TTCAGCATGTGTAAAGAGTGGGTATTTCTTTGTCCTTGCTTTATATGGAGACATAAATTGGCTTATGAGAGACTGACTCTTTCTGTGAATGTATGTGTTGGTTTGTTTAATATGTACCAGCCTTGAGGGTGTATATATATATATATGTTGTATAAGCATGTATATACATAAATATATTTATATCTATGCATATATGTAGTTTCTTTTATTTTATAAAATTCAATTTTTTTTGGCTAGTAATTCACAATCTTTCCTCAGAAGACCATTGTGGTCGTTTTCCAAAAGACTGGTTTACATATTCCAACAACTGCTATTATATCATCTTTGAAGAAAAAACATGGAATGGGAGTTTGACAGCCTGTGCTTCTAGGAACTCTACTCTGCTTTATTTAGATAATGAAGAGGAACTGGTAAGATATCAAATGTTTCCAACATTTTGTTAAAGGCTTGATTCAGTCAGTGTTATATTTGTTAGAATTCACTTGTATTTTTGTATGTATTTGTAGTTTGTTTAAGGCCTGTTATTTTACTAAATAATGGAATACAACTTTATATTTTATTTATATTTTTATCCTATTAATGCATGCTTAATTATTTCCATTTGCTTTTTCACTGAAAACCATGCTTCTCCAAGTGCTATTATATTCTAAGATAAACTGTGCTATTTAATTTTACCATATATCAAGGATAGTATACATATCATAAATTTTCATAAAGATCACAAAGTAAATAGAACCATGTAACTACACATCAGATCATGGATTAGAAGTTTTCACTTTCCAGCAGCCTATTCTTTGTAATTTCTCATCATTCTGTGTCCTCCTTATTTACCCACTGTCATGACTTTGATGTTATAGAATCTCTTTGCATGTTTTGCTTTTCATGTACGTAGAATCACACTATATGCATTCTTCGTTCAGTCTCTGCACCCTCCATGTACTAGTTTTGTAATTCATCCATATTCTTGTATTCATGTGGAATTTGTTAATTTCCATAGTTCATTATGTAAATATAACATTTAAATCCATTCTATCCAATGTCACTGAGTGGAGATGGAGTCTTATGCCCTTAAGGAAAAGAGGCTTCCTAGGTTCAGAACTTTTAGTCATGGGATCCTCTTTGCTGGCCCCACCTCCACCCCTGCCTCCCAACTCTAGTTCTCTTTGTGGAGGCAGGAGAAAAACTTCCTCTAACTGCTTCTTGTTAGCAGGTGTCCTGACGGACACTTTGTAAGGCTCACGTGGCATTGTCGACAGGATTCCCCTCAACACACTGGAAGAATGGAATGGCTTATCTGTGCCCCCTCCTACAGCTAGGCTGGGTAAGTCATTTAGCAGGTCTAGGTCATTTTCTTCTTTTAGGAAAGATATAAGATGCCCCTAATTGTTGTTCCCTTGTTCTCTCATCCTGGAAAGTGATGAGAGATTACATGAGAGTCAAGCTGATGTTGTCTCCAACTACATCACCCTTCTCTTGCCACCTTTCAGAGTCCTCCATTATTGTGTCTTTCATTAGTTCCCACGTTTACAGTTGTACTTAATGGGGAGAAGCAGAGAGAAATTAGTCTCTGACACTCTGTCTTATCTGCTGGATTCCAGCAATACAGAAAAAGATTGACTTGGGGTTCATCTAGGCAAAGAATGGTGTGGGTCCCAGAAAACCAAACTTTGTCTTTTGTGTCACTTTTTTTCTCAATTTCAATCCCTTAATTTTCTTCTAAAACTGAAACTCTGAGAAATATAGTAGTGAAATCCAGTGATATAATCACAGTATCTGGAAAAATGAATGTCACAGAATCTGAAAACATTTAAAACCTCACTATGTTTAATTTGACAACATGGGTAGCAATTAAACTGCATGAATCAGACTTTTCTTTAATAACATAAGAAAAGCAATGAAACTAATAAACATAAATGTTTATTTTTAATCAAAAGTACTGACATTTGTTAATGCTTTGACAAATATTAAAACTTTCGCCTTTATACTTTTAGTGTTAGATTAGATTCTAATACTCTCATCTTGTTCAGAAAACTCACGATCCTATGAAAGAGCACATTATTTGCATTTTAAGAATAAATAAAATCTTCCATAGTGATTAAATGAAAATACTTTTGTGTAGAAATTTCTGAAGTCCCTATCAATTATATCATGGATTCCAGTCTTTCGTGAAGGCCGTGGTCATCCGTG
>NW_011494962.1:1020730-1023307 GCF_000754665.1 Bison bison bison | reverse complement strand
GTTATACAGAAATGTTATAACTTCATGAGCTGTCCTCATATATCATAACAGAATTATGCAGTGCTTTCCATTACAGGGTATTAGACGTCTTACCTGAGAAAGGAAACTGTGCAGTGTTATCCTCGGGGGACATAAAGTCAGATGACTGTGAATTCCCAAATTTTTATACTTGCAAGCACAAGCTTGAGAATTAAAAAGTAAGTTTGGCTGCTGTTGGGTAACTTCATCTCTTATGAAATGGAAATAATAGTATGATTGCATAAACTTCAAAATGCATTATATTCTTTTTTCTAATAATGGAAGTTTTTTTAACAAAACTCTTGAAATTTAATATGCACACCAGAAAGTACAGATATCATTCCTTTGACGTCTGGCTTTTTTTGCTCAACTATATATTTACAGCAATCAAACTTTCTAAAGGATTGCTTGGTACATTATTTACATGAAATATCAAAAATAAGAAAAGAGAGACCAGAAGCATATTAGTGATGACCAAGAGCTGTGGGGAGGTGGGGAAAGGAAATTAATGCTAACTAAACAGTGATGAATACTTTCTAGATTTTGATAGTGGTGATCATTGCAAATTAAAAATATATCTAAAATCACTGATTGTACACTTTAAATGGATGAATTTTAGGCTGTGTAAGTTACATCTCAATAAAGCTGCTTTAAAAAACTGCTTGGGACTGCATTTAATCTTTAAAATAAATTGCAGAGAGTCATCTTTGCAATATTGACTCTTCCAATCAGCACTATGCTTTATCCTTCCAATAATATAGGTTTTCTCTTAATTTTTTTCTATTTATTTATTTATTTTTGGCCATGCCAGGTGGCATGTGGAATCTTAGCTTCCCAACCAGGAATCCAACCTGCACCCCTCACACTGGGGAGCACAGTCCCAATCACTGAACTGCCAAGGAAATCCACTTAGCATGTTTTACATTTTTCAATATTGAAATCTTAAAGAAATACGGATATTTCATAGCCATGCTTTTGTAAATGTAATCTTTGTTTTTTAAATTTTTAGTAACTTTTGCTCTGCAGCAGAAATAAACAAAATAAAACTCAGAGGTTTACAGGTGTATCTTATGTCCAATGACTTCCCTGATATTATATATTAATTTTATTGTTTCAAATATATATTCCTCTAGATTTTTAAAATAAAAAGAGCTATTAGAACTATAAATAGTCACATTTTATTTCTTTTCTCCAGGTGCAATTGCATTTTTTTTCATGACTTATTTTTACACTGCAGGCTTTTACTTTCAATGTTGAATAGAAGGTACAGTAAAGGTCCTATATGAATCATTCCTATATTATGGGAATATATTCAAATACTTCATCTTCAAGTATGAGGTTTAAGGATTTTTTTCATCATACATTTTTACTATGAAAGCACTTCCATATTATTCATATTTTTCTCATAGAGTTTGTAAACAATCAGTAATGTTACATTTTTATTTTTTCTTCCATAGAGTGAGAAATATTTTTTAAAATAAGGTTTCTGTATGGCAAAAACTACCACAATATTGTAAAGTAATTAACCTCCAATTAAAATAAACAAATTAATTAAAATTTAATGTTTATGTTTTTCTTTCTAATATTCCTATTTCCTTCAAATATTAACCAGTCAAGAATCCCTGAAATGAAACCACAATGATCATTCTGTATTTTCTTTCTCTTAAAAATCACTGCACATATCATATTTAGATTAAAATATTTTCTTCATCCATTTTCACAAAGAGACAGGACAGAGTTCCTTAACATCATGTAAGCTGACAAATTGTGTTATCAAGGCTCTATTGGGAAGCATTCCTTTCTTTCATCTGACCTGGAAACCTTGTGAAAGACCTAGTATATTTTTAAATGTTATTATTATAGTGAATTTTTGGAAAATTTAAGTGCAATTAAAAATATGAGTATTCTATATGAGTATATAAGTGTGTGTGTTCGCCTATATGTTGGTTAATTGTTTAGTTTAGAAATATTTATAACCTTACTGGTATATCTGCTTGCCAGATAAGCAATGAGAGGTAATTGTTTAAATCTCCAATTATGATTCTTTAACCTACATACTTTTCTAAAATCTTTGTTGAACATTTAGTATTAAGTACATGCAGTTTTTTTTTTATTTTTTGCAATTGCTAATGGTTTGGATGCTCAGTATATAGTTATGAAACATGCTTCATCTTTTCTAACATAGTTCTTGCTTTGTATTGTGACAGTATGTTAACTTTCTCAGCTTTATCATCTTGTGTTGCATGATATCATTTTTCATCTTTTTAAATTTCCTCTTTATTTCTTCATCTAAAAAAGTCTCACTAAGACAGCAGTTATTAAAATAACTCTTTTATATATATAGCTGTATTAAACAAAATGTTTTAAATTATAAAGGGGCTTCCCTAGTGGCTCAGAGGGTAAAGCGTCTGTCTGCAATGCAGGAGACCCGGGTTCAATCCCTGGGTTGGGAAGATCCCCTGGAGAAGGAAATGGCAACCCACTTCGGTACTCTTGCCTGGAAAATCCACGGATGGAGAAGCCTGTAGGCTACAGTCTATGGGGTCGCAAAGAGTCGGA
>NW_011494962.1:1016394-1018874 GCF_000754665.1 Bison bison bison | reverse complement strand
GATTGGAATGAAAATGGACCTTTTCCAGTCCTGTGGCCACTGCTGAGTTTTCCAAATTTGCTGGCATATTGAGTGCAGTACTTTCATACCATCTTTTTAGGATTTGAAAGAGCTCAACTGGAGCTCACCTCCACTAGCTTTGTTTGTAATAATGCTTCCCAAGGATAATTTGACTTCACATTCCAAGATGTCTGGCTCTAGGTGATTGATCACACCATCGTGATTATCTGGGTCATAAAGATCTTTTTTGTACATTTCTTCTGTGTATTTTTGCCACCTCTTCTTAATATCTTCTGATTCTGTTAGGTCCCTACCATTTCTGTCCTTTATTGAGCCCATCTTTGCATAAAATGTTCCCTTGGTATCTCTAATTTTCTTCCTATTCTATTGTTTTCCTCTATTTCTTTGCACTGATCACTGAGGAAGGCTTTCTTATCTCTCCTTGCTATTCTTTGGAACTCTGCATTCAAATGAGTATATCTTTCCATTTCTCCTTTGCTTTTCACTTCTTTCTTTTCACAGCTATTTATAAGGCCTCTTCAGACAGTCATTTTGCTCTTTTGCATTTCTTTCTCTTGGGAATGATCTTGATCCCTGTCCTCTGTACAATGTCACAAACTTCCATCCATACTTAATCAGGCACTCTGTCTATCAGATCTAGTTCCTTAAATTTATTTGTCACTCCCACTGTATAATTGTAAAGGATTTGATTTAGGTCATACCTGAATGGTCTAGTGGTTTTCTGTGCTTTCTTCAATTTAAGTCTGAATTTTGCAGTAAGGAGTTCATGATCTGACCCACAGTTAGCTCCTGGTCTTGTTTTTGCTGAATGTATAGAGCCTGTCCATCTTTGGCTGCAAAGAATATAATCAATTTGATTTCAGTGTTGGCCATCTGGTGTTGTCCATGTGTAGAGTCTTCTCTTGTGTTGTTGGAAGAGATTTTTGCTATGACCAGTGTGTTCTCTTGTCGAAACTCTATTAGCCTTTGCCCTGTTTCATTCTGTACTCCAAGGCCAGATTTGTGTGTTACTGCAGGTGTTTCTTGACTTCCTACTTTTGCATTCCAGTCCCCTATAATGAAAAGGACATCTTTTTGGGGTAGTAGTTCTAAAAGTTCTTGTAGGTCTTCACAGAACCATTCAAGTTCAGCTTCTTTAGCATTACTGGTTGGGGCATAGACTTGGATTACCATGATATTGAATGGTTTGCCTTGGAAACGAACAGAGATCATTCTGTTGTTTTTGAGATTGATTCCAAGTATTGCATTTCAGACTCTTTTGTTGACTATGATGGCTAATCCATTTCTTCTAAAGGATTCTTGCCACAGTAGTAGATATAATGGTTATCTGAGTTAAATTCACCGATTCCAATCCATTTTAGTTCGCTGATTCCTAAAATGTCGATGTTCACTCTTGCCATCTCCTGTTTGACCACTTCCAATTTGCCTTCATTCATGGACCTAACATTCCAGGTTCCTATGCAATGTTGCTCTTTATATTTGTGTGTAAGTATATATAATTAATTTTAAGTATAGTATATTGTTTCTTTGCATTCTACATTATCTTTTTCTTATCTTTCACTATAATAGCTGCATTAAATAAAATATTTTAAATTAAAACATTCTTAAAATTTAACTGGCAAGCTATTCCATATATATTTAACCTAATTATAAAATTATTGTAAACTTCATATGTATTATTTGTATGTAATCCTATTTAATCAATTTTAATTATAATATATTGCTTCTTTGCATTCTACATTATCTTTTTCTTATCTTTCACAATAAATATTTTTACTTTCCTCTAGAATAACTTATTTATTTAATATGCCTTAGTTTTATTAGTGCCCTACATTTTACAGCTTGTATTCTCTACTCAATAAAGTCCAAGTTAGTATTTTCACTCATTCTCAAACAATGAAAAGACATATTTATTCTCTAAAGTATACTTTTATTTACTGCTCATGCTGTATTCACTCCCTTGAATTGTAATACAAATATGTTTTTACATTTTGAAATTTTATCATTAATATTTTACCTCTCAGTATCTATTTGGATATAGTCACACAAGTTCTTTTTTTCAAATTTTTTCTTATAAAATTTTACCTAGATTAAGAGTTTCTTCTTTAGATGAATGTAAATATTTCCTTTTTGGAGTCATTTGGTAATTTCCCTCCATTCAAAAACCTCCTTGAAAATGAATTGATTTTGTTATTATGTTAAAAGGACTTTTTCACTTTTTATTGACTTTCAATTTATCTATCTCACTAGCTATGGCCATTAATAGACATTGTCACAAATAGATATATACACATCATAAAAAGTAAACTACTATTAGTAAAACTACTAATCGTATTTTGAATAATTTTATCTTTGCTGTATGTGTCTGAAAATAGATTTTATTAAAGTTAAAGGCCAGAGAAAACGAAAATGAAAGTGTAGTCACTCAGTCATTTCTGACTCTTTGCAACCCCATAAAT
>NW_011494962.1:1011536-1013808 GCF_000754665.1 Bison bison bison | reverse complement strand
GAAGTATCAATAACCTCAGATATGCAGATGAGAACACCCTTTGGCAGAAAGCAAAGAATAACTAAAAAGCCTCTCAATGAAAGTGAAAGAGGAGAGTGAAAACATTGTCTTAAAACTCTATACTCAGAAAACTAATGAAGGGGAAAAAAAAAAAAACCCAAGATACATGGCAGCTAGTCCCTTCATAGCAAACAGATGAGGAAACAATGAAAACAGTGAAAGACTCTACTTTTGGGGGCTCCAAAATCACTGCAGATGGTGACTGCAGCCATGAAGTTAAAAGATGCTTGCTCCTTGGAAGAAAAGTTATGACCAACCTAGACAGCGTATTAAAAATCAGAGACATTACCAACAAAGGTCCATCTAGTCAAAGCTATGGTTTTTCCAGTAGTCATGTATGGATATGAGAGTTGGACTTTAAGGAAAGCTGAGCGTCGAAGAATTGATGCATTGGAACTCTGGTGTTGGAGAAGACTCTTGAGAGTCCTTTGGCTGCCAGGAGATCAGATCAGTCAATCCTAAAGGAAATCAGTCTTGAATACTCATTAGAATGACTGATGCTGAACCTGAAACGCCTATACTTTTGCAACCTGATGAGAACTGACTCTTTGGAAAAGACCCTAATTCTGGGAAAGATTGAAGCCAGAAGGAGAAGGGGATGACAGAGGATGAGATGGTTGGATGGACATGAGTTTGAGTAAGCTCCATAAGTTGATGATGGACCGGGAAGCCTGGTGTGCTGCAGTCTATGGGGTCACAAAGAGTGGACATGACCAGGGACTGAACTGAACTGAACTGGTATGGTCACTCAGCAAAATCCTGACATCCTGGAGTGTGAAGTCAAGTGGGCCTTAGGAAGCATCATTACGAACAAAGCTAGTGGAGGTGATGGAATTCCAGTTGAGCTATTGCAAATAATAAAAGATAATGGTGTGAAATTGCAGCACTCAATATGCCAGCAAAATGGAAAACTCAGCAGTGGCCATAGGACTGAGAAATGTCAGTTTTCATTCCAATCTCAAATAAAGGCATGCCAAAGAGTTTTCAAGCTACTGCACAATTGCACTCATCTCACATGCTAGTAAAGTAATGCTCAAAATTCTCCACGCCGGGCTTCAAGAGTACATGAACCGTGAACTTCCAGATGTTCAAGCTGGATTTAGAAAAGACAGAGAAACCAAAGATCAACATCCTCTGGATCATCAAAAAGCAAAAGAGTTTCGTAAAACATCTACTTCTGCTTTATTGACTATTCCAAAGCCTTTGACTGTGTGGATCACGACAAATTGTGGAAACAAACAGAGCATAATATGCTTGGATGGCATCACTGATTCAATGGGCATAAGTGTGAGCAGAGGTTAATAGTGAAGGTCAGTGAAGCGTGGAATGCTACAGTTCACAGTGTTGAATTATTGAACATGACTTGGCTACTGAAAAACTACAATCCTTAAATAATTATTGTTAATGGATTATGATTTTTTTTTCATTATAGCATAAAAGACATAATACAAGGAAAAGAAATATGTAATTCCAAGTAGTAAATCTTCCGAATTAGTGACTGGTATGTACTATGTCTCTTCAATCATGTCTGACTCTTTGCAACACTATGGACTGTAGCCCACTGGGTTCCTCTCTCCATAGGGATTCTAGTGGAGTGAATTGCCATGCTCTCCTCCAGGGGATCTTCTCTACCCAGGGACTAAACCAGCATCTCTTGTCTCCTGCTTTGGCAGGTTTCTTTACCACTAGCTTCACCTGGGAAGCCCTAGTGACAAATATTGCTAATAGAATTATGATTTTTTTCCACAACAGGAATGAAATCATGAGTATAAGGAAATGAAAAATGTAATGTCAAAATTTAGCAATTTTATGTAAAAGTAAAACTTAAACATTGAAGGTACCCTTAACAAGGCCTTAGGTTGTAGTATGCGTGATTGAGATAAAAACAAGTTAACAGTATTGTTGTCATCTTTTCTTCCCCAATATCTTTTAGAAATTAAAAAAAAAAAAACAAAAAACCTTCTCAGAGGCATTTGCCAAAGGGCAAACTAAATGACACACTACATACCCAAAGTCTCCTATATCCTGGAGGTGTGTCATGAGATAAACCGTCTTCAAAATACTCAAGTGTAAGAATTTCCTGTTTAAACTTTGTGACATGTTGATGAGAAATCTACCTTTTCTACACTTGCTTCACCATGGGCCTTCACAGGGTAGTCTGTGAAGACCACAGATACTGTTTACTACTTGGGTAGTAACTTGGTCACCCACA
>NW_011494962.1:995215-1009369 GCF_000754665.1 Bison bison bison | reverse complement strand
TAGGCTGCAGTCCATGGGGTCGCGAAGAGTCGGACACGACTGTGCGACTTCACTTTCACTTTTCACTTTCATGCATTGGAGAAGGAAATGGCAACCCACTCCAGTGTTCTTGCCTGGAGAATCCCAGAGATGGGGGAGCCTGGTGGGCTGGCGTCTACGGGGTCACACAGAGTCGGACACGACTGAAGCGACTTAGCAGCAGCAGCATATATATATATTTGTACATATGTGTGCGTGTATATATACATGTATTTTCTGATATCATAACTCAAACACAGGCTTTAGGAAGCTGAAAGACCTGATTTAGAAATACAAATTAGTTCTTAAGATTGGTTAAACCAAATACTGTAAGAGGTGGAGAATCTATTTCTCTAGGCTTTTGTTAATATTCCCCCCTCCTCCCAATTTTCATTACTTTATTAATTTTTCTTGGTAAAAACAATTTTATTCCAGATAATTCTAATTCTAAAAAACACCACATTTAAACTAAGAAACAAATTATTATGATTTATTTAGATCAGTGTTAATATTTTAAAAGATCATTTCAATGTTTTCTAGGTACTAAAATACCAGAGCAGAACAATTCCTGTATGATAACAAAGCTCTGAAAAGTTACATAATAATTTTCAAAGTTCTGATATTAAATACACTTAGTTTTGTCTCTGTCTTAGATTAGACAAAGATAATAATAGTCTTTGACATGAAAGCATAAATTATAAAATCAAATGATGAACATTCATAAATGATCATAGAAGAGTGTTCCTTCTTAGACAACAATACATAGAAATATTCAGTTACAGTCACCATACCTACTGCTGCCAATTGGCTTAAATTTCTTCCTGTGATAATACAATTAAATAATTTTACATTCTACAAAAGGAGTGTCATTGATTATCAGATTATGTAGAGAGTACATATTTTTTTTGTCTGTTTGCTTCCTATGGGGACATTGGGGAATGAGAGGTTGACCTTTCTCTGTGAGTGTGTATATGAGTATGTACCAGCCTGTGAGAATGCATAACTATGTTATGTACATATATTTTATACTTAGCAAATATGTAAATGAATTTTAATTTCTTTAAGATTAATTTTTTTGGATAATAATTCATAACCTCTCTTCAGAATGACATTCTGGTCATTGTCCAAGAGACTGGTTATATATTCCAACAACTGCTATTATATTACGTTTGGAAAAAAAAAAAAAACATGGAATAGGAGTTTGATAGCCTGTGCTTCTAGGAACTCTATTCTGCTTTATATAGATAATGAAGAGGAAATGGTAAGATATTAAATGTTTCCAACACTTTGCTAAAGGCTTGATTCAGTCAATATTATATTTGTTAGAATTCACTTGTGTTTTTGTACATATTTGTAGTATGTTTAAGGCTTGTTATTTCATTAAACAATGGAATACAACTTAATGATATTTTATTTATATTTTTCTCTTATTAATGCATGCTTTATAATTTCCAGTTTCTGCTTTTTTTGAAAACCATGCCTCTATAAATGCTATTAAATTCTAAAATAAACTGTGCTATTTAATTTTACCATATATGAAGGAAAGTATACATATCATAATTTTGCATATTGATAAAAAATAGAACCATGTAATTGCACATCAGACCATGGATTAGAAATTTTCAACTCCCAGCTGCCCTGAAAAGTGAAAGTGCTAGTCGATCAGTCGTGTGGGACCCTTTGCAATCCAATGGACCGTAGACCACCAGGCTCCTCTGTCAATGGAATTTCCCAGGCAAGGATACTGGAATGAGTAGCCATTTCCTTCTCCAGGGGATCTCCCTGACCTGGGGTTAGAACCCTGTCACTTTGCACTGTAGGCAGATTCTTTACCAGCTGAGTCACCAGAGAAGCCCAGTGGCCCCATCCTCTGTAATTTCTCATCACATCTATGTCCTCCTTATTTACCCACCATCATGACTTTTGATATTACATAATCTCTTTGCATGTTTTTGCACTTCATATACACAGAATCATACAGTATGCATTTTTCTTTCTATCTCCGCTCACTCCCATATGCTATTTTTAAAATCATCCCTATTCTTGCATTTACCTGGAGTTTGTTAATTTCTACTACTCATTATGTAAAATCCATTCTATGCAATGTCTCTGACTGGAGATGGTCTTACACCTTCAGCGATAAAGAGGCTTCCTGAGTTCAATACTTTAAGTCATGGAATCACGAGCTAATTCTAGTGCCTATTGGTGGAGAAAGGACAAGCACTTCCTCTGACTGCTCCTTGTTAGCAGATGTTCTGATGGATCACCTCGTAAGGCTCACTGGGTGCTGCTCACAGGATTCCCCTCAAAACGCAGGAGGAATGGCTTATCTGTGCCACCTCCTACAGCTAGGCTGGGTGTTGGGTATTGGGAAGCAGCAGGCCTCCATCACTTTCTTCTGTTGGGGAAGGGATATAAATTGCCCTAATTTTTCTGTTACCTCAGGGTCTCAAACCATTTCACTTTTCTCTTCCTACCCTTCAGCATTCTACTTTCTTGTGTCTTTCATTAGTTCCCTTGTTTACAGTTGAACTTAGCAGGGAGGAACAGAGAGAAATGAGTCTCTGATCCCTTGTCTGGTCCACTGGATTCCACCAATACAGAAACAGATTGCTTTGGGGTTTATCTAGTCAAAGAATGGCGTGGGACCTGGAAAACAAATCTTTGTCTTTCATGTCATTTATTTTCTCAATTTCATTCCCTTAATTTCTTTCTAAAACTGAAATTCTGAGAAGCATAGTAGTGAAATCTGGTGATATGATCACAGTATCTGGAAAAAAGAATGTCACAGAATCTAAAAATATTTAAAATCTTGCTATATTCAATTTGACAACATGGGTAACAATTAAACTACATGAATCAGACGTTTCCTTATTAACATAAGAAAGCAATGAAACTGCTAAACATACATGTTTGAGTTTATTTTAAATCAAAAGTACAGACACTGGTTAATGCTTTGACAAATATTAACTTTCAACTTTGTACTTTTAGTGTTAGATTAGACTGAACTCTCATCTTGTTCAGAAAACTAAGAATCCTTGATTTCTTTCATCAGTGTTTTATAGTTTTCTATATATAGATCTTTTGTTTTGTTAGGTAGACTTAATCTAAGTATTTTATTTTTTTCATCACAATGGTGAATGAAATTGCTTCCTTAATTTCTCTTTATGTTTTCTCATTGTTAGTGTATAGGAATTCAAGGGATTTCTGTGTATTAATTTTATATCCTGCAACTTTACTATATTCATTGATTAGCTCTAGTAATTTTCTGGTGGTGTCTTTACAGTTTTCTATGGAGAGGATCATGCCATCTGCAAACAGTGAGAGTTTTACTTCTTCTTTTACAATCTGGATTCCTTTTATTTCTTTTTCTTCTCTGATTGCTGTGGCTAAAACTTTCAAAACTATGTTGAGTAGTAGTGGTGAGAGTGAACATGCTTGTCTTGTTCCTGACTTTAGGGGAAATGCTTTCAAGTTTTCACCATTGAGGATAATGTTTGCTGTGGGTTTACCATATATGGCTTTTATTATGTTGAGGTATGTTCCTTCTATGCCTGCTTTCTGGAGGGTTTTTATCATAAATTGATGTTGAATTTTGTCAAAGGCTTTCTCTGCATCTATTGACATAATTGTATGGTTTTTATCTTTCAATGTGTTAATGTGGTGTATCACATTGATTGAATTGTGAGTATTGAGAATCCTTGCATCCCTGGGATAAAGCCCACTTGGTCATGACAAAAGATCTTTTTAATATATTGTTGGATTTTGTTTGATAAACTTTTGTTGAGGATTTTTGCATCTATGTTCATCAGTGATATTGGTCTGTAGTTTTCTTTTCTGTGGCATCTTTGTCTGGGTTTGGTATTAAGGTGATGGTGGCCTCATAGAATGAGTTTTGAAGTTTACCTTCCTCTGAAATTTTCTGGAAGAGTTTGAGTAGGATAGGTGTTAGCTCGTCTCTAAATTTTTGTAGAATTCACCTGTGAAGTCATCTTGTCCTGGGCTTTTGTTTGTTGGAAGATTTTTTTTATCACAGTTTCAATTTCTGTGCATGTGATAGCTCTGTTAAGATTTTCTATTTGTTCCTGGTTCAGTTTTGGAAGCTTATACTTTTCTAAGAATCCGTCCATTTCTTCCAAGTTGTCCATTTTATGTGAAATAAGTCAAAGATGACACAAATAGATGGGAAAATATACCAAGTTCATGGATTGGAAGAATATAATGAATATTTAAAATACATATTTTAAATATAGTGAAAATAAGTATACTACCAAAAGCAATCTATAGATTCAATGCAATCCCTATCAAGCTACCAACAGTATTTTTCACAGAACAAATAATTTCACAATATGTATAGAAATACAAAAAAAATCTCGAATAGTCAAAGCAATTTTGAGAAAGAAGAATTGAACTGGAGGAATCAACCTGCCTGACTTCAGACTATACTACAAAGCTACAGTCATGAAGACAGTATGATACTGGCATAAAGACAGAAATATAGATCAAAGGAACAAAATAGAAAGCCCAGAGATAAATCCACACACCTATGAAAAACTTATCTTTGACAAAGCAGGCAAGAATATACAATGGAGAGAAGACAAACTCTTTAACAAGTGGTGCTGGGAAAACTGGTCAACCACCTGTAAAAGAGTGAAACTAGAACACTTTCTAACACCATAAACAAAAATAAACTCAAAATGAAATTAAAGATCTAAATGTAAAACCAGAAGCTAGAAAACTCCTAGAGGAAAACATAGGCAAAACACTCTCTGACATAAATCATAGCAGTAATCTCTATCACCCACCTCCCAGAGTAATGCAAATAAAAGCAAAAATAAACAAATGGGACCTAATTAAACTTAAAAGCTTTGTGCAACGAAGAAAACTATAAGCAAGGTGAAAAGACAGACGAGAATGGGAGAAAATTATAAAAAATGAAGCAACTGACACAGAATTAATCTCAAAAATATACAAGCAGCTCATGCAGCTCAATTCCAGAAAAATAAAAGACCCAATCAAAAAATGGGCCAAAGAACTAAACAGACATTTCTCCAAAGAAGACATACAGATGGCTAACAAACACATGAAAAGATGCTCCACATCACTCATTAGCAGAGAAATGCAAATCAAAACCACAATGAGGTACCATTAAACACCAGTCAGAATGGCTGCTATCAAAAAGTCCTCAAACAATAAATGCTGGAGAGGATGCAGAGAAAAGTGAAACCTCTTACACTATTGGTGGGAATGCAAACTAGTACAGCCACTATGGAGAAGCGTGTGGAGATTCCTTTAAAAAATGGAAATAAGAGGCGGTCCTAAGATGGCAGAGGAATAGGACGGGGAGACCACTTTCTTCCCCACAAATTCCTTGAACTATCACTTGAACACTGAGCAAATTCCACAAAACAACTTCTGAAAGCTGGCAGAGGACACCAGGCACCCAGAAAGGCAGCTCATTGTCTTTGAAAGAAGTTAGGACAAAATATAAAAGATAAAAAGAGACAAAAGACTTAGGGATGGAGACCCATCCTGGGAAGGGAGTCGTGAAAGAGAAGTTTCCAAACAACAGGAAACCCTCTCACTGGCAGGTCTGTGGGGAATTTTGGAATCTCAGAGGGTAACATAACCAGGAGGAATAAATAAATAAATAAAACCCACAGATTACACGCCTAACTCCCAGCAGAGAAGTAGCCCAGACACTCGCATCTGCCACCAGCAAGCCAGGGACTGAACATGGAGGTGCAGGCTGCATTGCTTAGGGTAAGGACTGGGCCTGAATGCCCTGAGGACAATCTGAGGGAGCTAACATGAGATAGCAACCCAAACTGTGGGATAACCAGAGACAAAAAAAGAAAAAGAGAGAGAGAGAGAGAGAAAGAGAAAACTTTCCTGCAAAAAGCTCTAACCTAAGGCACTGCCAGGTGCGCACACAGAGCAAAGGACTGAGTGGATACCAGAGGACAGCTAGCAGGCTGCTGACCAGCCCATCCTCCACTGGAGGCACAGAGACAGGCAGGCAACAGCCAGAGCTGGAGGGAGAGGGGCAATCTTGGCCCCAGAGACAGCATCCTCCACCAAACTGTGAGCAGGCCCCAAGTTGCTAATCAAGTCTACCTGGGATTCTGGATGGTTGACATCCACCAGGAGGGTCACTGCCAGAGATCAGCTCCCCAGAAGAGACACATGGCACATCTGAGATGGTGCTCCTGCTGCACACCCAGGAAACCAAGCAGCTGGGACCACGAAGGTGATAAGATGCACCGCTCCACCTGGGGAGAGTGTGCTCACCAAGCACCTGTTTACCTGAGCTGCTTGGACCTGGGAAGGGTAAAAAACGCAGGCCCAACCGAGTCTGTGCCTTTATGGAGTACCCAAGAACCTGAACCTAAGCAGCTTAGACCTGGGAAGTGTACCCAACCCAAGGTCTGCTTTAGACAGATCCCCTGAAGAACAACCTGGAGCCTGAGCAGTGTAGACTGGGACACGCTGTGAGTAGGGGCAAACCCAGTGTGGCCTAGACACTGTGAGCACTCCCCACACACGTCAGTGATATTTGTTTGCAGTGTTCCTCCCTCCCCACAGCACAACTGAACAAATGAGCCTAAATAAGTGACCACCTCCTCCCCCTTGTGTCAAGGTGGAAAGTAGACACTGAAGAGACTTGCAAACAGAAGAAGCCAAAATAAACAGAGGGAACTGCTTTGGAAGTGACAGGTGCAACATATCAAAACACTGTAGTTAGCACCAGCTACATTGGAAGGGGCCTATAGACCTTGAGAAGAAGTATAAGCTGGAACAAGGAACTATCTGAAACAGAACTGACTGCACACACCCACACTGCCTGCAACAGCTCCAGAGAAATTCCTAGATATATTTTACTATTATTTTTTTAATTTAATTTTTTTAAATTTTAAGTCCTTTATTAGTCCCTTAATTTTCATTTTTATAACCTACTATTACCTTGCAAAAAAAAACCCTATTTTTAAAGCAAATTTCATATACATTTTTTATAATTTTTGTGATTTTTTTTAATATTGTATTTTGGGGAGTATAACCTCTACTCTAGATTTTCAATCTTTGCTTTTTTGTATTTGTTATTAATTTTGTACCTTTAAGAATCCAATCTTCAGTACCCATTTTTACTTAGGAATGAGATTACTGGCTTGATTGCCCTCTCCCCCTTTTGACTCTCCTTTTTCTTCCCCAGGTCATCTCTATCTCCTCCCTCCCCCTTCTCTTCTCTACCCAACTCTGTGAATCTCTTTGGGTATTCCAGGCTGTGGAGAACACTTAGGGAACTGATTACTGGCTAGACCTGTCTCTCTCCTTTTGACTCCCTCTACTCTCCTCCTGGTCACCTCTATCTCCTTTCTCCCTCTTCTCTTCTCTACATAACTCTGTGAACCTCTGTGAGTGTTCCAGGCTGTGGAAAGCATATAGGGAACTGATTACTGGCTATATTGCTCTCTCCCCTTTTGATTCCCCCTTTTTTCTTCCTGGTCACCTCTATTTCCCTCTTCCCTCTTCTCTTCTTAATGTAATTCTGAGAACCTCTCTGGATGTCCCTTACTGTGGAGAATCTTTTCTCCATTAACCTAGATGTTTTATCATTGGTCCAGTATGGATGGAGAAGTCTTGAGGCTACTCTAAGACTGAAAACCAGAGGCAGGAGGCTTAAATCCAAAACTTGAGAACACCAGAAAAGTCCCGACTCCGGGGAACATTAATCGACAAGAGCTCATCCAAAAGCCTCCATACCTACACTGAAACCAAGCTCCACCCAAGAGCCAACAAGTTCCAGAGCAAGATATACCATGCTAAGCTTCCCTAATCATGAAACCTTGACAAGCCACTTGTCCAAGCCCAACCACAAGGAGGAACCCCCACAATAAAGAGAAACCACAAACTTCCAGCATACAGAAAGGCCAACCCCAAGCACAGCAATCTAAACAAGATGAAAAGGCAGAGAAATACTCATCAGGTAAAGGAACATGATAAATGCCCACCAAACCAAAGAGGAGGATATAGGGAGTCTACCTGAAAAAGAATTCAGAATAATGATGGTAAAAATGATCCAAAATCTTGAAAACAAAATGGAGTTACAGATAAATAGTCTGCAGACAAAGATTGAGAAGATGCAAGAAATATTTAACAAGGACCTAGAAGAAATAAAAAAGAGTCAATCAATAATGAATAATGCAATAACTGAGATCAAAAACACTCTGGAGGCAACCAACAGTAGAATAACTGAGGCAAAAGATAGGATAAGTGAGGTGGAATAGGATGGTGGAAATAAATGAAGCAGAGAGGAAAAAAGAAAAAAAGAATTAAAAGAAATGAGGACAACTTCAGAGACCTCTGGAACAATTTCAAACACCCCAACATCCGAATCATAGGAGTCCCAGAAGAATAAGACAAAAAGAAAGGCCATGAGAAAATACTTGAGGAGATAATAGTTGAAAATTCCCTAAAATGAGGAAAGAAACAGCCACCCAAGTCCAAGAAACCCAGAGAGTCCCAAACAGGATAAACACAAGGTGAAACACCCCAAGACACATATTAGTCAAATTAACAAAGATCAAACACAAAGAACAAATATTAAAAGCAGCAAGGGAAAAACAACAAATAAAACACAAGGGGATTCCCATAAGGATAACAGCTGATCTTTCAACAGAAACTCTTCAGGCTGGAAGGGAATGGCAGGACATACTTAAAGTGATGAAACAGAAAAACCTACAGCCCAGATTACTGTACCCGGCAAGAGTCCCATTCAAATATGAAGGAGAAATGAAAAGCTTTACAGACAAGCAAAAGCTGAGAGATTTCAGCACCACCAAACCAGCTCTTCAACAAATGCTAAAGGATCTTCTCTAGACAGGAAATACAGAAAAGGTTTATAAACTCTATCCAAAACAACAAAGTAAATGGCAATGGGATCATACTTATCAATAATTACCTTAAATGTAAATGGGTTGAATGCCCCAACCAAAAGACAAAGACTGTCTGAATGGATACAATGGATCCAATGGATCCAAAACAATGGATACAAAAACAAGACCCCTATATACTGTCTACAAGAGACCCACCTCAAAACAAGGGACACACACAGACTGGAAGTGAAGAACTGGAAAAAGATATTTCACACAAACAGAGATCAAAAGAAAGCAGGAGTAGCAATACTCAAATCAGATAAAATAGACTTTGAAATAAAGGTCGTGAAAAGAGACAAGGACAGTACATAATGATCAAAGGGTAATCCAAGAAGAAGATATAACAATTGTAAATATGTATGCACCCAACAGAGGAGCACCACAATGTGTGGCAAATGTTAACAAGTATGAAAGGGGAAATTAACAGTAGCACAATAATAGTGGGAGGCTTTAATATCCCACTCACACCTATCAACTAAATAGAAAATTAGCAAGGAAACACAAACTTTAAATGATACAATGGGCCAGTTAGACCTAATTGATATCTATAGGACATTTCACTCCAAAACAATGAATTTCACCTTTTTCTCAAGTGCACATGGAACCTTCTCCAGGATAGATCATATCCTGTGCCATAAATCTAGCCTTGGTAAATTCAAAAAAATTGAAATCATTCCAAGCATCTTTTCTGATCACAATGCAGTAAGATTAGACATCAACTACAGGAAAAAAACTATTAAAAATTCAAAAATCTGGAGGCTAAACAACATGCTTCTGAATAACCAACAAATCACAGAAGAAATAAAAAATGAAATTAAAATATGCATACAAATGAGTGAAAATGAAAACATAACAACCAAAAACCTATGGGATTCAGTAAAAGCAGTGCTAAGGGGAAGGTTCATAGCAATACAAGCTTACCTCAAGAAACAAGAGAAAAGTCAAATAAATAACCTAACTCTACACCCAAAGCAACTAGAAAAGGAAGAAATGAAGAACCTCACGGTTAGTAGAAGGAAAGATATCATAAAAATTAAGGCATAAATAAATGAAAAAGACAAAGGAGATCATAGCAAAAATCAACAAAGCTAACAGCTGGTTCCTTGAGAAGATAAATAAAATAGACAAACCATTAGCCAGACTCATCAAGAAACAAAGGGAAAAGAATCAAATCGACAAAATTAGAAATGAAAATGGAGAGATCACAACAGACAATACAGAAATACAAAGGATCATAAGAGACGGCTATCAGCAACTATATGCCAATAAAGTGGTTAACTTGGAAGAAATGGGAAAATTCTTAGAAAAGTATAACTTTCCAAAACTGAACCAGAAACAAACAGAAAATCTTAACAAACCCATCACAAGTACGGAAATCAAAATTGTAATCAGAAACATTCCAGCAAACAAAAGCCCAGGACCAGACGGCTTCACAGCTGAATTCTACAAAATATTTAAAGAAGAGTTAACACCTATCCTACTCAAACTCTTCCAGAAAATTGCAGAGGAAGGTAAATTTCCAAACTCATTCTATGAGGCCACCATCACACTAATACCAAAACCAGACAAAGATGCCACAAAGAAAGAAAACTACAGGCCAATATCACTGATGAACATAGATGCAAAAATCCTTAACAAAATTCTAGCAAACAAAATCCAACAATATATTTAAAAGATCATACATCAAGACCAAGTAGGCTTTATCCCAGAGAATGCAAGGATACTTCAATATCCACAAGTCAATCAATGTGATACACCACATTAACAAATTGAAACATAAAAACCATACAATTATGTCAATAGATGCAGAGAAAGCGTTTGACAAAATTCAACATCAATTTATGATAAAAACCCTCCAGAAAGCAGGCATAGAAGGAACATACCTCAACATAATAAAAGCCATATATGATAAACCCACAGCAAACATTATCCTCAATGGTAAAAAACTTGAAAGCATTTCCCCTAAAGTAAGGAACAAGATAAGGGTGTTCACTCTCACCACTACTATTCAACATAGTTTTGGAGGTTTGAGCCACAGCAATCAGAGAAGAAATAAAACAAAAGTAATCCAGATTGGAAAAGAAGTAAAACTCTCACTGTTTGCAGATGACATGGTCCTCTAAATAGAAAATCCTAAAGACTCCACAGGAAAGTTACTAGACCTAATCAATGAATATAATAAAGTTGCAGGATATAAAGTTAACACACAGAAATCCCTTGCATTCCTATACACTAACATTAAGAAATTAAGGAAACAATTCAATTCACTATTGCAATGAAAAGAAGAAAATACTTAGGAATAAATCTACCTAAAGAAACAAAAGATCTATATATAGAGAACTATAAAACACTGATTAAATGAGTCAAAGATGACACAAATAGATGGAAAAATATACAAAGTTCATGAATTGGAAGAATCAATATAGTGAAAATAAGTATACTACTGTAAGCAATCTATAGATTCAATGCAATCCCTATCAAGCTATCAACAGTATTTTTCAGAGAACTAAAACAAATAATTTCACAATTTGTATGGAAATACAAAAAACCTTGAATAGCCAAAGCAATCTCAAGAAAGAAGAATGGAACTAGAGGAATCAACCTGCCTGACTTCAGACTATACTACAAAGCTACAGTCATCAAGACAGTATGGTACTGGCACAAAGACAGAAATATAGATCAAGGAAACAAAATAGAAAGCCCAGAGATAAATCCACACACATATGGACACCTTATCTTTGACAAAGGAGGCAAGAATATACGATGGAGAAAAGACAAACTCTTTAACAAGTAGTGCTGGGAATACTGGTCAGCCGCCTGTAAAAGAATGAAAACAGAACACTTTCTAGCACCATACACAAAAAATAAACACAAAGTGGATTAAAGATCTAAACGTAAGACCAGAAACTATAAAACTCCTAGAGGAAAACATAGGCAAAACACTCTCTGACATAAATCATAGCAGGAATCTCTATCACCCATCTCCCAGAGTAATGCAAATAAAAGCAAAAATAAACAAATTGGACCTAATTAAACTTAAAAGCTTTGTGCAACAAAGAAAACTATAAGCAAGATGAAAAGACAGCCTTCAGAATGGGAGAAAATAATAGCAAACGAAGCAACTGACAAAGAATTAATCTCAAAAATATACAAGCAACCCCTGAAGCTCAATTCCAGAAAAATAAACGACCCAATCAAAAAATGGGCCAAAGAACTAAACAGACATTTCTCCAAAGAAGACATACAGATGGCTAACAAACACATGAAAAGATGCTCCACATCACTCATTATCAGTTCAGTTCAGTTCAGTCGCTCAGTCATGTCCGACTCTTTGCAACTCCATGAATGGCAGCATGCCAGGCCTCCCTGTCCATCACCAACTCCCAAAGTTTACCCAGACTCACATTCATTGAGTCAGTGATGCCATCCAGCCATCTCATCCTCTGTCGTCCCCTTCTCCTCCTGCCCCCAATCCCTCCCAGCATCAGAGTCTTTTCCAATGAGTCAACTCTTTGCATGAGGTGGCCAAAGTACTGGAGTTTCGGCTTTAGCATCATTCCTTCCAAAGAAATCCCAGGGCTGATCTCCTTCAGAATGGACTGGTTGGATGCCCTTGCAGTCCAAGGGACTCTCAAGAGTCTTCTCCAACACCACAGTTCAAAAGCATCAATTCTTCTGTGCTCAGCCTTCTTCACAGTGCAACTCTCACATCCATACATGACCACAGGAAAAACCATAGCCTTGACTAGATGAACCTTTGTTGGCAAAGTAATGTCTCTGCTTTTGAATATGCTATCTAAGTTGGTTATAACTTTTCTTCCAAGGAGTAAGCGTCTTTTAATTTCATGGCTGCAGTCACCGTCTGCAGTGATTTTGGAGGCCCCCCAAATAAAGTCTGACACTGTTTCCCCATCTATTTCCCATGAAGTGATTGGTCCAGATGCCATGATCTTGGTTTTCTGAATGTTGAACTTTAAGTCAGCTTTTTCACTCTCCACTTTCACTTTCATCAAAAGGCTTTTTACTTCCTCTTCACTTTCTGCCATTAGGTTGTGTCATCTGCATATCTGAGGTTATTGATATTTCTCCTGGCAATCTTGATTCCAGCTTGTGTTTCTTCCAGTCCAGCGTTTCTCATGATATACTCTGCATATAAGTTAAATAAGCAGGGTGACAATACACAGCCTTGATGTACTCCTTTTCCTATTTGGAACCAGTCTGTTGTTCCATGTACAGTTTTTACTGTTTCTTCCTGACTTGCATACAAATTTCTCAAGAGGCAGGTCAGCTGGTCTGGTATTCCCATCTCTTTCAGAATTTTCCACAGCTTATTGTGATCCACACAGTCAAAGGCTTTGGCATAGTCAATAAAGCAGAAATAGATCTTTTTCTGGAACTCTCTTGCTTTTTCCATGATCCGGGGGATGTTGGCCATTAGATCTCTGGTTTCTCTGCCTTTTCTAAAACCAGCTTGAACACCTGGAAGTTCACGGTTCACATATTGCTGAAGCCTGGCTTGGAGAATTTTGAGCATTACTTTACTAGCTTGTGAGATGAGTGCAATTGTGTGGTAACTTGAGCATTCTTTGGCATTGCCTTTCTTTGGGATTGGAACGCAAACTGACCTTTTCTAGTCCTGTGGCCACTGCTGAGTTTTCCAGATTTGCTGGCATATCGAGTGCAGCACTTTCACAGCATCACCTTTCAGGATTTGAAATAGCTCAACTGGAATTCCATCAACTCCACTAGCTTTGTTCATAGTCATGCTTTCTAAGGCCCACTTGACTTCACATTCCAGGATGTCTGGCTCTAGGTCAGTGATCACACCATCGTGATTATATGGGTCATGAAGATCTTTTTTGTACAGTTCATCTGTGTATTCTTGCCACCTCGTCTTAATATCTTCTGCTTCTGTTGGGTCCATACCATTTCTGTCCTTTTTCGAGCCCATCTTTGCATGAAATGTTCCCTTGGTATCTCTAATTTTCTTGAAGTGATCTCTAGTCTTTCCCATTCTGTTGTTTTCCTCTATTTCTTTGCATTGATCGCTAAGGAAGGCTTTCTTATCTCTTCTTGCTATTCTTTGGAACTCTGCATTCAGATGCTTATATCTTTCCTTTTCTCCTTTGCTTTTCGCTTCTCTTCCTTTCACAGCTATTTGTAAGGCCTCCCCAGACAGCCATTTTGCTTTTTTGCATTTCTT
>NW_011494962.1:994844-995115 GCF_000754665.1 Bison bison bison | reverse complement strand
AATCATAAGGGATTTGATTTAGGTCATACCTGAATGGTCTAGTGGTTTTCCCTACTTTCTTCAATTTCAGACTGAATTTGGCAATAAGGAGTTCATGATCTAGGCCACAGTCAGCTCCTGGTCTTGTTTTTGTTGACTGTATACAGCTTCTCCATCTTTGGCTGCAAAGAATATAATCAATCTGATTTCGGTGTTGACCATCTGGTGATGTCCATGTGTAGAGTCTTCTTTTGTGTTGTTGGAAGAGGGTGTTTGCTATGACCGTGCATTT
>NW_011494962.1:986232-994744 GCF_000754665.1 Bison bison bison | reverse complement strand
TTCTTGGCAAAACTCTATTAGTCTTTGCCCTGCTTCATTCCATATTCCAAGGCCAAATTTGCCTGTTACTCCAGGTGTTTCTTGACTTCCTACTTTTGCATTCCAGCCCCCTATAATGAAAAGGACATCTTTTTTGGGTGTTAGTTCTAAAAGGTTTTGTAGGTCTTCATCGAACCATTCAACTTCAACTTCTTCAGCGTTACTGGTTGGGGCATAGACTTAGATAACCGTGATATTGAATGGTTTGCCTTGGAAATGAACAGAGATCATTCTGTCATTTTTGAGATTGCATCCAAGTACTGCATTACGGACTCTTTTGTTGACCATGATGGCTACTCCATTTCTTCTGAGGGATTCCTGCCTGCAGTAGTAGACATAATGGTCATCTGAGTTAAATTCACCTATTCCAGTCCATTTGAGTTCCTGATTCCTAGCGGCTGCGACCAATGCACTAAGCACAGGCAGCTGCAAACGGAGCTACCCCACGTCTGAGGTCAGGGGCAGAAGCTGGGAAGACCACATGCCCGAAGGGCCGCGGCCAAGAGGAGTTACCCCACGTCCAAGGTCAGGGGCGGCGGCCGGGAGGACAAACCCCACATCCAAGGAGCTGTGGCTGCGTGGGCACAGGAGGGCCTAGAGGAGCTATCCCACGTTTAAGGTCAGGAAGGGAGGCGGTGAGGAGATACCCCTAGTCCAAGGTAAGGAGCAGGGGCTTCACTTTGCTGGAGTAGCCGTGAAGAGATACCCCATGCCCAAGGTAAGAGAAACCCAAGACGGTGGGTGTTGCAAGAGGGCATCAGAGGGCAGACACACTGAAACCATACTCACAGAAAACTAGTCAATCTAATCACACTAGGACCACAGCCTTGTCTAACTCAATGAAAATAAGCCATGCCCGTGGAGCAACCCAAGATGGGTGGGTCATGGTAGAGAGATCTGACAGAATGTGGTCCACTGGAGAAGGGAATGGCAAACCACGTCAGTATTCTTGCCTTGAGAACCTCATGAACAGTATGAAAAGGCAAAATGATAGAATACTGAAAGAGGAACTCCCCAGGTCAGTAGGTGCCCAATATGCTACTGGAGATCAGTGGAGAAATAACTCCAGAAAGAATGAAGGGATGGAGCCAAAGCAAAAACAATACCCAGCTGTGGATGGGACTGGTGATAGAAGCAAGGTCCGATGCTGTAAAAAGCAATATTGCATAGGAACCTGGAATGTCAGGTCCATGAATCAAGGCAAATTGGAAGTGGTCAAAAAAGAGATGGCAAGAGTGAATGTGGAAATTATCAAAGAAATGCAAATCAAAACCACAATGAGGTACCATCTCATGCCGGTCAGAATGGAGGCTATCCAAAAGTCTACAAACAATAAATGCTGGAAAGAGTGTGGAGAAAAAGGAACCCTCTTACACTGTTGATGGGGATGCAAACTAGTACAGCCACTATGGAGAACAGCATGGAGATTCCTTAAAAACTGGAAATACAAGTGCCATTTGACACAGCAATCCCACTGCTGGGCATACACACTGAGGAAACCAGAATTGAAAGAGACATGTGTACCCCAATGTTCATTGCAGCACTGTTTACAATAGCTAGGACATGGAAGCAACCTAGATTTCCATCAGTAGACAAATGGATAAGAAAGCTGTGGTACATATCCACAAAGGAATATTACTCAGCCATTAAAAAGAATGCATTTGAATCGGTTCTAATGAGATGGATGAAACTGGAGCCTATCATACAGAGTGAAGTAAGTCAGAAATAAAAACACCAATACAGTATACTAATGCATGTATATGGAATTTATAAACATAGTGATAATGACCCTATATGTGAGACAGCAAAAGAGACACAGATGTAAAGAATAGTCTTTTGGACTCTGGGAGAAGGCCAGGGTGGGATAGTTTAAGAGGGTAGCATTGAAACGTGTATATTATCATCTGTGAAGTGGATTGCAGGTCCAGGTTTGACGAATGGGACAGGGTGCTCATGGCTGGGGCACTGGGATGACCCTGGGGGATGGGATGGGGAGGGATGTGGGAGAGGGTAACACATGTGTGCCCATGGTTGATTCATGTCGACGTTTGGCACCACTACAAAATTGTAAGTCAGAAAGAAAAATACCAATACAGTATATTAAGGCATACATATGGAATTTAGAAAGATGGTAATGATGACACTATATGCGAGACAGCAAAAGAGACAGATATAAAGAACGGACTTTTGGACTCTGTGGGAGAGGGCGGGGTTGGGATGATTTGGGAGAATAGCATTGAAACATATATGTTACTATATGTGAAATAGATCGATCACCAGTTCAAGTTCAATGCATATAATAGGGCACACAAAGCAAGTGCACTAGGACAACCCTGAGGGATGCGATGGGGAGGGAGATGGAGGGGGGATCAGGATGGGGGACACATGTACACCCACAGCTGATTCATGTCAGTGTACGGACAAAACCACTACAATATTGTAAAGTAATTCAGTTCAGTTCAGTCTCTCAGTGGTGTTCAACTCTTTGCAACCCCATGAACCACAGCATGTCAGGCCTCTCTGTCCATCACCAACCCCCAGAGTTTACCCAAACCCATGTTCATTGAGTCAGTGATGCCATCCAACCATCTCATCCTCTGTCATCCCCTTCTCCTCCTGCCCTCAATCTTTCCCAGCATCACGGTCTTTTCAAATGAGTCACTTCTTCACATCAGGTGGCCAAAGTATTGGAGTTTCAGCGTCAGCATCAGTCCTTCCAATGAACACCCAGGACTGATTTCCTTTAGGAGGGACTGGTTGGATGTCCTTGCAATCCAAGGGACTCTCAAGAGTTTTCTCCAACACCACAGTTCAAAAGCATCAATTCTTCGGTGCTCAGCTTCTTTATAGTCCAACTCTCATATACATACATGACTACTGGAATAACCAAAGCCTTGACTAGATGGTATTTTGTTGACAAAGTAACGTCTCTGTTTTTGAATATGCTATCTAGGTTGGTGATAACTTTCCTTCCAAGGAGTAAGCATCTTTTAATTTCATGGCTGCAGTCACCATCTGCAGTGATTTTGGAGCCAAAAATAAATAAATAAATAAAGTCAGCTACTCTTTCCACTGTTTCCCCATCTATTTGCCATGAAGTGATGGGACCAGATGCCATCTTAGTTTTTTGAATGTTGAGCTTTGAGTCAAGATTTTCACTCTCCTCTTTCACTTTCATCAAGAGGCTCTTTAGTTCTTCTTCACTTTCTGCCATAAGGATGGTGTCATCTGCATATCTGAGGTTATTGATATTTCACCAGCAATCTTGTTTCCAGCTTGTGCTTCTTCCAGCCCAGCGTTTCTCATGATGTACTCTGCATATAAGTTAAATAAGCAGGGTGACAATATACAGATTTGACGTACTCCTTTTCCTAACTGGAACCAGTCTGTTGTTCCATGTCCAGGTCTAACTGTTGCTTCTGGACCTGCATACAGATTTCTCAGGGGGCAGGTCAGGTGGTCTGGTATTCCCATCTCTTTCAAAATTTTCCACAGTTTGTTGTGATCCACACAGTCATTGGCATAGTCAATAAAGCAGAAATTGATGTTTTTCTGAAACTCTTTTGCTTTCTCGATGATCCATTGGATGTTGGCAATTTGATCTCTGGTTCTTATGGCATTTCTAAAGCCAGCTTGAACATCTGGAAGTTCGTGGTTCATGTGTTTCTGAAGCCTGGCTTGGAGAATTTTGAGCAGTACTTTACTAGCGTGTGAGATGAGTGCAATTGTGTGGTAGCTTGAGCATTTTTTGGTATTGCCTTTCCTTGGGAATTGAAATGAAAACTGACCTTTTTCAGTCCTATGGCCACTGCTTAGTTTTCCAGATTTGCTGGCATATTGAGTGCAGCACTTTCACAGCATCATCTTTTAGGATTTGGAACAACTCAGCTGGAGTTCTAGTTGTAGTACATTGATAATGTTATTTTTTAGGCATTTTTTACTTAATACAGATATTCAAATAAATTCATAGCATGGCCTTATTATGTATTTAACATCTGTAAAAACCATAATGGTGTGTCATATTTAGTATAGATGTAAAAGATTTATGTTGATGCTTTTGAACGGTGATGTTGGAGAAGACTCTTGAGAGTCTCTTGGACTGCAAGGAGATCCAACCAGTCCATTCTAAAGGAGATCAGCCCTGGGTGTTCTTTGGAAGGAATGATGCTAAAGCTGACACTCCAGTACTTTGGCCACCTCATGCGAAGAGTTGACTCATTGGAAAAGACTCTGATGCTGGGAGGGATTGGGGGCAGGAGGAGAAGGGGACAACAGAGGATGAGATGGCTGGATGGCATCACCAACTTGATGGGCGTTAGTTTGAGTGAACTCCGGGAGTTGGTGATGGACAGGGAGGCCTGGCATGCTGTGATTCATGGGGTCGCAAAGAGTCAGACAGGACTGAGCAACTGAACTGTACTGAACTGAAAAGATTTATGTCTTCTCATTTTTTTCTTCAAATATCTTTTATCAATTATAATGCCTTTGAAATGAAAATGACTCTGGCCATTTTACTCCTTTCTAATGTAGTTGCTTTCTTTGTCATGATTTTGTATCACTTATTTTCCTTTTACTTCTTTATTTGGACTACTTTAATTTAATTTTACCTAATCCCTTTTAAATATTTGGTTTCTTGGGAAACCTCACCAAATTTATTCTTTCTTATTTTTTGTTTGTGATGTGTGCATTTAAGGCAATCAATATTTCACAAGACAGCCTTTTGCTGTTATATTTTCCTTTTAAATCATATAAAAATTGAGAACTTTCACTGTGGATTTTTCTTGGGTTCATATGTTATTTAGAAATGTGTAACTGAACTTAAAATCAGATAAAGATTTTCACATTTTTGGTTATTGCTTCTAGTTTAAATTGTAGAGTATTTCTATGAATCTGGAAGCAATCTCTATCTCTATTATATGTGGCTGGTGTGAATGAGGAGGGATTATTATTTTTTTATTTCTTTATAATTAATTAAAAATTAAATTTGAATACTCACACTTTAAGTTCCCTCTGCCAAACTTGACTGAAGGCTATTATAGCTATAATATAATCTATATTATAGATTATATATTATAATCAGGGTTATGAATATCTAGTGAATTTTTGGGAGATTTAAGTGTAATTAAAAATGTGAGTATTCTATATGAGTATGTAAGTGTGAGCATGCACATATGTGTTGGTTCATTGTATAGTTTAGATCTGTCTATAGCCTTACTGGTGTATCTGCTTGCCAGATAAGCAGTGACTGGGAATTTTTTAGATCTCCATTTATGATTGCTTTTTTTAATATTTTTGAAATTATATTTAACTTATTGATGATTGCTTTACAAAATTGGTTTTGATTTCTGCTGTATATCAACATGAATTAGCCATACCTATACGTATGTCCCCTCCCTCTTGAACCTCCCCCCATTTCCCCCCCTTTCCCACCCTTGTAGGTTGTTACAGAGCCCTGGTTTGAGTTTAACCTACATACCTTTCTCAAATCTTTCTTGAAGTTGTACTATTAAGTACATGCAGATTTTTTTTTTAATTGCTAATGGTATGATCCTCAATACATTGTTATGAAACATGCTTCATCTTTTCTAACATGGTTCTTGCCTTATATTCTGACAGTTAATGTACAGACAGAACTGACAGTACAGTTAGTGTACTGACAGTTAACTTTAGCAGTTCTATCAGCTTGTGCTGCATGATATCATTTTTCATCTTATTAAATTTCCTCTTTATTTTTTCATTTTAAAAAGTCTCGTTAAGACAGCAGTTATTAAAATAATTCTTTTACATATATATAGCTATATTTAATAAAATGTTTTAAATTATAAACATTCTTAGAATTTAAGTGGAAAGCTATTCCATATATATTTAACCTAATTTCAAAATTACTGTAAACTTTATATATGTTATTTGTAGATAAGCATATATAATTAATTTTAAGTGTAATATATTGTTTCTTTGCATTATGCTTTATTTTTTTCTCATCTTTCACAAGAGATATTTTTTACTTTCCTCTACAGGAACTTAATCATTTAATATGCCTTAGACGGTGCAAGAATACACAGAAGAACTGTACAAAAAAGATCTTCATGACCCAGATAATTACAATGATGTGATCACTCATCTAGAGCCAGATATCCTGGAATGTGAAGTCAAGTGGGCCTTAGGAAGCATTACTACAAACAAAGCTAGTGGAGGTGATGAAATTCCAGTTCAGCTATTTCAAATCCTAAAAGATGATGCTGTGAAAGTGCTGCACTCGATACACCAGCAAATTTGGAAAACTCAGCAGTGGCCAACAGAACTGGAAAATGTCAGTTTTCATTCTATTCTCAAAAAAGAACAATGCCAAAGAATGTTCAAACTCTGTACAATTGCAGTCTTTTCATATGCTAGCAAGGTAATGCTTAAAATCCTTCAAGCTAGACTTCAACAGTATGTAAATCGAAAACTTCCAGATGTTCAAGCTGGATTTAGAAAAGGCAGAGGAACCAAAGAAAAGCAAGGGAATTCCAACAAAAAAATCTACTTCTGCTTCATTGACTACACTAAAGCATTTGACGGTGTTGATCACAACGAACTGTGGAAAATTCTTCAAGAGATGGAAATATCAGAGCTCCTGTCCTTCCTCCTGAGAATCCTGTATGCAGGTCAAGAAGCAACAGTTAGAACTGGACATGGAACAACAGACTGGTTCCAAATTGGGAAAGGAGTATGTCAAGGGTGTATATTGTCACCCTGTTTATTTAGCTTGTATTCAGAGTATATCATGTGAAATGCCAGGCTGGATGAAACTCAAGCTGGAATCAATATTGCTGGGAGAAATTTCGGTAACTTGAGATATGAAGATACACCACCGTTATGGCAGAAAGTGAGTAGGAACTAAAGAGACTCTTGATGAAAGTGAAAGAGGAGAGTGAAAAAGCTGGCTTAAAATTCAAGAGTCAAAAAACTAAGATCGTGGCACACACTCCTATCAATTCATGGCAAATAGATGTGAAAAAATGGAAACAATGACAGACTTTATTTTCTTGGGCTCCAAAATCACTGCGATGGTGACTGCAGCCCTGAAATTAAGACTCTTACCCCTTGGAAGAAAAGCTATGATGAACTTAGATAGCATATTAAAAAGTAAAGACATCACTTTGCCAACAAAGATCCATATAGTCAAACTACAGTTTTTCCAATGGTCATGTACAGATGTGAGAGCTGGACCACAAAGAAGGCTGAGTGCTGAAGAATTGATGCTTTTGAATTGTGGAGCTGGAGAAGACTCTTGAGAGTCCCTTGGACAGCAACGAAATCAAACCTGTCAATCCTTAAGGAAACCAACCCTGAATATTTATTGGAAGGACTGATGCTGAAGCTGAATCAGGATTGATGCTGAATATCATTTGGAAGCCACCTGATGTGAAAAGCCGACTCACTGGAAAAGACCCTGATGCTGGGAAAGACTGAGGGCAGGATAAATTTCTCCTATAGGTCATTCCCGAGTAGAGCCACCTGTACTAAACAGTAGTTTTATTAATTATTTATTTTTTATATTGTAGTGTTATATGTCGATCTCAATCTCCCAATTTAATTCAAAGCAATACATACACTGCAATGCTAATTGCAACACTATTTATAATACAACAACAACCAGGACATGGAAACAACCTAAATGTCAATTAACAGATGAATGGACAGAGAAGATGTGGTCCATTTATGCAGTGGAGTATTACTCTGCCAGAAAAAGAATGAAATAATACCATTTGCTGCAACATGGATGGACCTGGAGATTGTCACTCAGTAAAGTAAGTGAGACAAAGACTCACACTCAATTCTTGTCATTCTAGACTGTTCCATGTTCTATCCATCTCCAGATATTCATAACCTCACTTAAGCCAACAATACTGGACTACACATAGCTCTCTTTATTCATGTTAATGCCTCTTTCTTCTAAGTCTTCATCATTTCTATCATCAATTCTTGGTGCATCTTAGCCCCATTCAACTTGATATCTAACATGTATGTATAAGAGTTGCTCAGCCATGTCTGACTCTTTAAGACCGCATGGAATAGGTAGTCCATGGAATTCTGTAGACCAGAATCCTGGAGTGGGCAGCCTTTCCCTTCTCCAGGGCATCTTCCCAACCCAGGCATTGAACCCAGGTCTCCTGCATTGCAGGTGGATTCTTTACCAGCTGAGCCACAAGGGAAGCCAATATGAGACATATTGTTTTAAATATACTCCTTCCAAATCACCTAATCCAGGACATCTTCCTAACACTATTCCTCACAATTTATACTGATAATCCATTATGAAAATGTCAGATATAATTCTCTCTTCTATAATACCTAGTAATTGTGTTTACCATTGTAAATTACATGTTAATTTAAAACCATATGCTTATGTCTATAAACAGACTGTGAACAATTAGATAATAGGGACTGTGCTTTGTATTTTTTAACTATACATATATATATATATATA
>NW_011494962.1:984992-985989 GCF_000754665.1 Bison bison bison | reverse complement strand
GAACCGTGAACTTCCAGATGTTCAGGCTGGTTTTAGAAAAGGCAGAGGAACCAGAGATCAAATTGCCAACATCCACTGGATCATGGAAAAAGCAAGAGAGTTCCAGAAAAACATCTATTTCTGCTTTATTGACTATGCCAAAGCCTTTGACTGTGTGGATCACAATAAACTGTGGAAAACTCTTCAAGAGATAGGAAAATTCTTCAAGAGAAATTTGTATGCAGATCAGGAAGCAACAGTTAGAACTGGACATGGAACAACAGACTGGTTCCAAATAGGAAAAGGAGTACGTCAAGGCTGTATATTGTCACCCTTTTTATTTAACTTATATGCAGAGTACATCATGAGAAATGCTGGACTGGAAGAAGCACAAGCTGAAATCAAGATTGCTGGGAGAAAATATCAATAACCTCAGATATGCAGATGACACACTCTTATGGCAGAAAGTGAAGAGGAACTAAAAAGCCTCTTGATGAAAGTGAAAGTGGAGAGTGAAAAAGTTGGCTTCAAGCTCAACATTCAGAAAACAAAGATCATGGCATCTGGTCCCATCACTTCATGGGAAATAGATGGGGAAACAGTGGAAACAGTGTCAGACTTTATTTTGGGGGTTCCAAAATCACTGCAGACGGTGACTGCAGCCATGAAATTAAAAGACGCTTACTCCTTGGAAGAAAAGTTATGACCAACCTAGATAGCATATTCAAAAGCAGAGACATTACTTTGCCAACAAAGGTTTGTCTAATCAAGGCTATCGTTTTTCCAGTGGTCATGTATGGATGTGAGAGTTGGACTATGAAGAAGGCTGAGCACTGAAGAATTGATGCTTTTGAACTGTGGTGTTGGAGAAGACTCTTGAGAGTCCCTTGGACTGCAAGGAGATCCAACCAGCGCATTCTGAAGGAGATCAACCCTGGGATTTCTTTGGAAGGAATGATGCTAAAGTTGAAACTCCAGTACTTTGGCCACCTCATGCGAAGAGTTGACTCATTGGAAA